>NC_088351.1:9895000-10102500 GCF_036884655.1 Musa acuminata AAA Group | reverse complement strand
TTCAGCCGATCTTCTTCTGATCCCGTACTCCCTTCTCTGTTCCTCTCACTTTCTTGATAGCCTTGCGTAGTTTTCTCACTTGGTCTTAGGATTTATTCTTTCTTATTTTGATTCTTGGCTCAGGATGACGCCAGTGCCAGCCGGCAGAAGAAGGAGGCCGAAGCGGCTTGGAAGGCGCAGGTACTGATGCGTTAGGGTTTTCAATCCCCAGGAGCTCGGGGGCTTCCGACGTTGATTGGAAAGAGTTTTGTCTCCCTTCTGATTCATTTGGTTGTCGAGCTTTACCTCTCGATCCATCAAAAATTTTCTGGTTGAAATTTGTTGCATTAGTCTCAGTTTGATAACAAGGATGGTTTGGATAGTGGAGGATACAATTCCATCTTTTGGGTGAACAGTTCGGAAATCAGTTGACAATGTCGACTAGTGAAAATATCACTCTTTGTATCAGCCTAAGCAGTATTTACCGCTACATTTTACAGAATTAGGAATTAGCTTTCTGACGGTCAATTTCTAAGACAGTGCCCATAAATAAGAATACATGTTTTCTGATGGTCATAACTGGTTTTCGATGGTAAAATATTGCTGTATATATGGCTATTTCACATTACTTAGTATATCATCATTAGGAGGAATTGTCTGATCTTGAACTTATCAACCTGCTTAATTATTGTTGTTTTTATAAAAATTGCAATTGATACTTGATAAATCTCTTGGATCTTTTCACTGTTTCTTGGTCAATTTTTTACTATTTTTTGTTTCATGTCAAATTTGCATTAGTTGCATCCTTTTGTCCTTTTAGGTTTGCTGCCATCGTTTTTCTACATCCATCTGTTTAATCTGTTCCATGTTTGTCTCCTCTCTTCATGCATGAAGAAAGCTTGGGAAGTTGCTCAAGCACCTGTTAAAAACTTGTTGATGATGGGTTTTATGATGTGGATGGCTGGAAGCACAGTTCATTTGTTCAGTATCGGCATTACATTTTCAGCCCTTTGGCAGCCAATAAGCGCTCTTCAAGGTGTTGGAAAAGGTATGTAATTGCCACCATTCTTTTTGTTCTTCAGTTAGTCTCCCATTAGATGTAAGGTTATGCATACAAAACTGATTTCACATTGGATATACATGCATCTTGGCCTTGGCCACATTGATGATTTATGTGTGATCTTTCAGCTATATCATTAACTGTGCCTAATGTGTCCTGTAGAGTTGTTACAAGGATGTGAAGGAAACTAATTAACATCATACCTAAACCTCTGTTGGCGCCTCTTTTGGTTAGCATTTGACTACTCAGAGGACACAGGAGTAACTCAGGGATGGAAAAATTAATACAATATAGGAACTTTTTTAGTTTCTAATGACTGTACAGGACATCAAGGATGAAAAGGTATTTTCATATATATATATATATATATATATATATATATATATATATATATATATATATATATATATATATATATATATATAATAATAATAATAATAATGATGAAATAGATGGATCAGGAATCCCTAAAGGTTTTTGATATCTTGGTTGTACTGCTAAATGTAAGAGGACCTCTTAATATGTGTATAATAAATAAAAGAGTGGTGATTGTTGTAGAACCCTTACTTCTGAAGGATGGTTTTATAAGATAAATTTGTGGCTTTTTATACCTTTATGAATCAAAACATTTGTCCAAATAGGAAAATATACTAAAAAGTGTTTCGCCCAAAACAGATATATAAATACACCAGTTAGGTCAGGTGAGCCAGTTCAGGTTAGTGATGCAATATGAGACATAGGAAGATCTTATAAGTCAATGTAGAAAATGATAAACGTAAATTTTTGATGTCATTGTTGAAAACAATGAAAGGGTTTTCTATGGGCCCTAGTTTATCCAGTAACATTGCTCTATATAGAGCTTAATTGTGAGAATGGATCATGTAGCTGACCCCAAATATTTTGGATTTAGCTTCTCATTGTTGTTGAAACCTCAAAAGTTACACTGGAATTTTAATACTTTTCTTGATGGGCATTGGCCATTGAACCTAACTGCTAGGCTATACCCATACTGTTGGCAAGTAAGCAACATAGTCAGTTATACTGCTTTAGAGCTGGTTGGGGTTGTCGAGCTTGTAAACCAGCTTTGCACATTAATTATTTTTATATTTAACAGTTTACTCTCTTATATTTATTGCATGTTTGGTCCTTCAGTCCCTCCATTCTCTCTTTTCTTTTTTCCTTCATCTCCTGCTCACTGTATGATGTATTGGGATTGTTCTGGGGATTATTTTGGTATTGAAATCAGATTAGTTTGTTTGATGGGTTGGATTGGCATTGCTGCCGAAATCATGAACAAAAGATTGATACACAGAAACTCAGAAAAAGTGAACAAAGAAAACAGAAATGGTGGGATTAGATTCAAGTAACGTGCACATGATGTCAATTATAAAGTACCAAAATTAAAGTACCAAAATTGTTCACCTAGTATTGGAACTCTTGGTCTCAGTGATCTCCAATATTACTGTGATCTTGTCTATTCATTGATTTGATTCCTTTGAAGAAAATGCTGTTGTGGAAATTTCTTTGTGCCCCATAAATGCCTTGATATAACACCTCAAACCTCAGCCGAATACTTGCTTAACCTGTTTCCTTTTCTTGGTCTCTTAATCTGTGCTGAAGATGATTCTTCTGTGTTTAGCATCATATTCTAAACAAATGATTCTTTACTCAGTGAAAGATCTCATTTTCGTATTCTAGCAATCTTAAGGTCATAATGAGAACTTAGTTATCCAAACCCTTAATATCATGCAGCATGTCCGCTAACTCCTTATATATCAACTACACTTTATTCTAATAACTTCCTTCTATGAAGCTATTCCTTATCTTTCCTATGAAGACTAGCTACATTAGCTACATTTATTACTTATCCTTCCTTCTCTTCTTGCTTCTTTTTTTCCTTCATCTTCTCCTGTTCTTTGTCTTTCTCCTTGTCTTGTTCCTGGATCTAGTTGCCAGGAGCAAAGAGCAAGAGAAAACTATGAGATATCCTACTTCATGCAGTTCTTTCTCAGCTCCTACTCCTATTGGAATTTGTTTGTTATCTGCCGGATTGGACTGCTAAAGTGTTTTGTCATCCAGTCAATATTTAGGGACAGGGACCAATCCTCTCTTTTCCAGTCATGATCAGGCTGGCTTCCCCAGTTCATGATGATCTTAGGTGTAATCCACTCGCTATTATTGGTTTCTTGACAGTGATCAATCTGAATTGATGCAACAGAGTTTATTCTATTTTCAATGGGTTTTGGTGCAGTGGTTTTTCCTCAATGATCAATTAGGGTTCTGGTTCCAAATTCTAGCCTATTCCTACTTGGATATTGACTGATCATTTGAATAATCTCTCTTGAATGCCTCTTGTGTCTTTTCTTTCTGATACCGTCAAAAGTGTGAATATATTGCCTTAGGTCTTTCGCCCACAGGAATTAACTAGAGTTGGCGCCTTTTACATCATTACATACGATTCACTCTTTTTTTTTTTACTTGATGTGTTCTATCCTTTCTTTCGAAATTGGACATGCATTTCGTTTTTTGGTTTTACTGTTGATATTGTGTTTGTGCTTTGCGAATCACATGTGCTTGTCACAAGATATGGTGTTTTTGTTTGTCAACATGGTTTTGCCTCAACTTGCATCAGTTAAGACGTTCAAAGTTCTACAGCATTCTGGAATGACCATGTTCCTCCTTGCAGTTTTTGAACCCTACAAGGACCCAAGGGTAGATACCCTTGCACCCAAATTGCTTTTCATTGCTCTTAACTTGGCTGGGCTGGTCCTAGGCATCTGGAAGGTAAAACTTTGATGACCATAATTGTGCAGACTATCGCAAAAATCATTTGAATCTTGAATGTGATTTTTCTTCTCATGGTTTGACAGCTCAACACATTGGGTCTTCTCCCAACACATGCATCAGATTGGGTCTCTTCTTTACCTCCTGCATCGGTACGACTTCATCGTCTTGCTCATTTATGCTGCTTGCATTAATATGCATGTGTCGCCACCCACATCATTCTGTTTCCAATAAATAATGATCAATTTAACGTGTTAACAGAGATCCTTGTTCTTCTTCTAACTAATGCCTTTTAAGTAACCACTATTACTCCAGGAAGTGGAATACGCCGGTGGGGGCCTTCCAGTCCACTGATACTTTTGAGCCAGCTTATTGTTCAAGAATCTCTTGCTTTCTCCGGTCATTGCTAATGTCGGTATCGGGAACAGATTCTTGCTAGCTTAGCATCAGCTTGAAAGTTTAATATGGATGATTGGATATGACGCATAACATGTATGCATTTGGCCTATAGACCTGTTGTTGAGTAAGATTATTCTTTTGCTTCTCATGTTATTAAGTTTGATGTCACAGAAACTCTCTATTTGCGGGCATTAGACATATAAATGTACTTATATCTCGTTGAAAATTATGCATCAGTCTTTTTCTATTATTAAGATTTTTACTAATGTGAAATTATTTTCATCGCCCAATCGAAATCAAGAAGCAAAAAAATGATAACTCGGTTCGACTTAAAAAAGGGTATCAATGGAGGTGTGGATATACATGTTTCGAATTTCGTGCACAATACTAACACATCCACGTCGCCCGAATCGTGATTTAGCAGAGAAATGAACAGTATTCCACTATCGCTGTGATTTAGCATAGATATTATACATGTTTCTTTTTACTGCTAGTAGTGTTCAGATTAAAAGACGGCAATTCTTGGCAGCGTACCATCAGACGGTCAATTTTTTAAGCACATGCATGAATCCATGCATAAAACGTAAGCCTTACGTCCACAGAATCTTAAAAAAAAAAAAAAATACATGTATTCACATGCTAATAACGTCATAAAAGAGTTTGGTATGTACAGAAGAAAGTGCGAAACCGGTCATATGTACAAAGATACCCCACCAGAGTCAATTCTATGCACTGTACAATTGATCCTCCTTCACTTCAGCCAGTAGCGAGATCAGGAAGTCGAATGAACGGTGTTAGGTAGCATCGCGATTGTCACTATAAAGTATTCACAGCCGATGGGAAGATTGTATGGGTTTAAGGCAGCCCCTTGTGCAATAGATCGTCGGTTGTTGGTAGTTTCGCCGGTCGAAGCTTCGACTTGATCTCCTTGCTGAGTCCTGACGGATACTGGTGGCCGCACAATCCGCCGCTCGATATGCACGATCTGCCCGATTATGTATGCTGGTCGCCCGGAATGTTGTTCTTTGAACAGTGCAACCGATTCTTCAGAGAGGTAGTAGTTCGGACAGCTCCGATTGATTGCTTCGTAGTGTCCGGCAGGGTTCAGAACAAACGCTGCGAGCTCGTGAACTTCAAAGCGACCAAAAGTGATTTTCTCCTTGCTTGCCTGTTAAATCCACACATATAGATTACAAGTCCGATTAAAACATAGAAAGCAGTGACTACAGAAAGATGATGGCATGATTAAATTGATGTTAACAGTCGAACCGAGCAAATCAACCTGAGAAGAAATGTAACCCGATAGGCCTAGGCAACGAAGAAAAGTCATGTCTTGCAATTATGTAATCTATTGGCTACACATCTAGACTAAGTAATTCAAATAGAACAAGCTGAGACTGGTTAACAAAGGCACCATGATGAGCGGAAGACAAAAGTTACCTACTAGAATTAGCAATGAAATGTCATCCAGTAAAGTACTGATAGAAATATAAAAGTACATAATAATCCTTCCAAGTTACCAACAGATAATCAAGGATGACATGGCTATCAAGAGCGGAACATCATGTTATCAAGCATGCCATATTCTCAATCCATTTTAAAGATCTAGTGGAATGATCTACCAACCTGTTTTTCTAACTGATGTTTATTGTATAAGCTTTTAAGTAGCTCATTCTTCTCTTCCAGCTCTCTCACAAGGTTTACTTGTGCAACTTCAGCCTTGGAACAGCGATCCGAGAGATCAGAACGATGACGGGACAAAAAATTTACCCTGTCTGCAAGGACTTTTATACATGCTTGGAAATCCCTGGTAAAGTCATCTTCATCCTCACTGAGAGAACTGCAAAAGAGGAAATGGAAAACATTCTGAAAAGAAACAGAAATTTTTTATGCTAGATTCACAAGAAGTTAATTTTGATTAGGAGTGGAAGTCATGCATGCATTGACGCAAGAATCAATCTCACCAGACTGTTCAATTAAGTCCACTTAAAACCTTCCTTGGAAGACTGATTCCTTATAACTACAAACCGAATTCAACTCTTATAAATCAATCAATCATTACTAGCTACAAAGCTACTGGCTCTAAAAATCATGTTAACCAGTCAGTTATGAATGGATGGGATAGCTAAGATCCAAATCAAGACATTATTTCATAACTGTTCGTGAGGCATACAAGATGATAGATACAAGTGTCACTAGGAAAATCAGCAAATAACAACTACAAATGCTAGAAAACTTATATGCCCTGGGTTCAGATTTTAAGATGAAGTGTTGGCTTTAATAGAAGATACATCATCAAAGGGGATATAGAAAGATAATGTTTTCCTGTTTTTGTCCTCCAATGATACAGTATAAGAGACAAACTCTCTATATAACATTTTTAAATGCCATCCAGGGATTAATTTTGAATTCCCTTTGAGAGTTAAGACTTAAAAACAAAGCTGAAAGAAAGTGGCATTAAAATGTAAAACAAGGATCAGTAATTATAACAGTAGCAAAGGTGTCAGAGCCAGTGATTTAAATAGGCACTCGAACACTTGCCTAAGCGCTCGGGCAAGGCGAGGCGAGGTGAGGCTCGAGCGCCTCGTGTGTGCACCAGGAGACACGCTTCAATGGGGCAGCACCTGGGCGCTCGCCCGAACGAAAGCGCTGGGCGCTTCGGGCGAGCGCCCGATTCTATTAGGCGAACCGAACTAGTTTAAGGCTGGTTCGGTTCGTAGTTTCTTACCTCAAAACCACACTTCACGCCCGCATGACCCCGAGGAACCCTAGCGCTGACGCTTTCTACCGCTGCCTTTGCTGCAGATGCAGCGGACCGAGCCTTCCTCTGTTGTCGACGGACGAGTCCAACGGCCCCTGTAGCTTACTTCCGTTGTCGCTTCCTTCCGCTGTTGTGGGAGAGGACCGCAGGTTCCTCCACCACCGACAAATGCCCTCTGGAGCTTCTGTCAGTGTCGTTGCTGCTGTTCGCAGCTTCTGCCGTTGTTGTTGTTGTACGCAGCTTTCACTGTTGTCGTTGCTGTCCGCAGCTCTCGCCACTGTCATTGCTACTGTCCATAGCTTCCCTCGCTACCGCTGTTGCTGGCCACAACTTTCGCCACTACCGCTGCTATCGTTCGCAGCATTGCCATAACTATCTTAAACTAATTCTCCGTCGCTACTGCTATCTCCTTCTGTTACTGTTAACATTTTTTTTCTCCCCCCTCTAACTTTAAGTAATATACTGTTAGCAATATTTTTTAAATTTAATATCATATTTTTAATTTAAATAATTATATTTTTATTTATATTATATATTTTTATATTTCAAAGAATATTTTTTTTGCCCCCTCTAACTTATATAATATACAGTTAACAAAATATTTTTAATTTAGTATTATATTTTTGTTTCAATAATTATATTTTTTATATTTTAATATTTCAGAGCGCATCACTTCGCTCGACTTGGGCGTTTTGGGACTTTGGCGCCTAACGCTTTTTAAATCATTGGTCAGAGCTGAACTATCCATGTAAAGGTTAAATACAAACGACAAACACAACAAAATCCAATAGGTCTACTAAGACAATATGTACAAAGAGCCCTCGGGGCACCCAGAAAACGATGCGAGATTTGAGTATCATGTGTTCAAATAAAGGTGACGTTGACCTAATAATTACTAATAAGAGGATAAAGATTTACTATGCAATGTGCTTTTCAGATAGTAAATTCAATGTTCATCCAGAAACAATCACAAATATCACACTGGCACAACTGAAATAATCAGACATGAAACACGATCAAAGGGGATATTGTCAACAATGGTAATTCAATTATCAAAAGATACCTGGCAAGCGACAGAGCCAAAGATCGGAATGAGTCTGCAAAACTAACTGCAGCACCAGATGTAACACAACTGCGAAACCGTTCAAATAAACTGTGCATCTTCACTGCTTTTAAACGCAAGGCATTATATTCCGAGGCCCTTCTATCAGCAGCACATAGATTAGTATGGGCATCTTCTCTTGCTTCATGTAGGCAATTCTCCAAGTGCACACAGTTCATCTTGCAGGAAGTAAAAAACAGCCTTTTAAAAATGTCTTGAACAAGTGATGAGAACAAGAGATAATACAGAATATATTTCATAATTATGGAAGCATGTCCATAATGGTATATAACCACTACAAAGAGCCTGGTTAAGTAAAAATAACATGAAGCATGACAGTAAGTTATGTTACAATCATGTTTCAGCCACAAAAGATGCAGTTAAACAAAAGCACGATGGCATTGACATCAGAAATGGGGACCGGGACCGGACTGAAAACACTGGATTAGATGGTCAGGTTGGATTGACAACATTGGCCAAGAATCAAGCAGAAACTGCCTAGGGATGGCCCCAGATCTTTGGAATATGACAAAATCAACCTAAAATCTGGTTCAAACCAGCCAAATCAGATCAGACTTCCTCCCTCCCAAATTAAGCCAATATGACCCATTTCCCATCTCAAATTTTAGGAGTTGATTATGGCAGATCGGATGGAATGCAGACCTGACTTTACAAGATTGCTGAGGTAACTTTTCTTGAATGATATTTTACAGGAAGATGGAAGTACTTCCATAAAAGAGCAAATTATAGTGCTCTTGACGACTATATCTTAGTTGCCTCTCCACAAAAAAAAAGTGGCTACATGCTTTCCGGGATAAGCATAGTTATTACACCATTTTATCCAAGAGAAACATTTCCTATTCACTCCAAAACTCCTTGATCTTTTAGAATGTGGGAAACATGGCGTAACCGACTATTCTTATTCTATTGAAGATATCAAGGATCAAGTAAAAAGATAAGAATATGATCAAGTCAACATTAACATGTAGAATTTCGTTATTACCTTAATAAAAGTCACCGTAACCCAATAAGGTAGAATAACCAATGTTGGAATTTCCTACCCAAGATGTCTGATCACAATCACTAAAAGAGTCAACTTGTCAATGAAACAATTAAACGACTGGAAACTCAGATATGAAAGACAAGAACAGCAACCTCAAGGATATAAAAGAAGTGTTACTTGAACTACAATAAATTAAAAAACATCTAAACCAAATTCTAATGCACTGGGATTTTCAGAACGACTATTATTAAGGAGTATTGATTAAACAAACCAACTATTAACATTAGCCTATAGAAGTTTTGAATAACTTTCAAAGATGAAATTCTCAGCTACACTAGATGAACAGTAATTTTTTCAACATTAGCCTGCACAGATTCTCAAAACTTCAGAAGATGAACAGTAATTTTTCAACATGTACATTTGCTAGCTATTCAACGGATTCTCTTATTCCAATGCAGCAACTGACCTGAGATTCATCAAGAAGATTTCGGCTGATCTCCAGTTCTTTCTTAAGTGAGTTTACCTCCTCCATAGTGGCTTTGAGCTTGTTTTCCATTTCAGTGCACTGATTTGACTTCTCTGCAAGGGCATTTTGCAGGTCTTGTACAAGGTCTTTTGACTCCAAAACTGGCTCATCAGCAGTTTCACAAGGTAACATTTTCACAGGAATCTCAGTGTTGACACCAGATGAATCTTTTTCCATGGTCATCTGGGCTGTCATCATTTTCACTTCACTGACAAGAGGACCAACCTGACTTTCATCCCGAGGCTGCTCTAGCATTGACGCATCCATAGAATTATGTGTGGAGTCAACAGAACGCATATTCAGTGTGCCTGAAAGATCAGTCATACTCTCATCTCCACCTTCTCCTGGTTTACTTGGTCCAGTCACATGCTCTATCTTGGAATCCACCAATCCAGATGTACTAGATAACTCATCCATAGGCATCATTGACGTGTAAGGTATCCGACTTTCCCCCTCTCCAAAACTCTCCAACTTATAGCCATCATTCTTTAAAGCTGAAATGCCAGAATCAGAGACATCTTTAACAGACACAAGATTCTGCCCTTGGGAATACTTATCTGATAATCTCTGCTCGAGCTCTTTAATCCGTTTCACATAAGACAGGCATTCCTCCTGCTTCACATTTAACATATAGCGAAGGCGATTGGCAAACTCATCTTTTTCTCGAAGAGCTTCAGCTGTCCTCTCCTTCACGTTTTTCAACATATCATCCTTTGTGCCTTCATCTACGGGGTCATATCGAGTTGCAACATCGATTGCACAGAGCATAGCAATCGCCGAAGCAAGGTCAGCTTTTAATAGTGCATTCTCAACTTCCATTTTGCTTGTTCCAGCGATATCCACTGATTCGCAACCCTCCAAAAACTCCACCTTCTCACCATTATGAACAGAACTTTCTTCAGATTTAATCATATTGCTACTGCTACACGTGGCCAAGTAATCATTTTCCGCTACATCCTTCTCAGTCTTAGAGACCAAGCCTATCGATGACTGTGGTGCATAACGATCTACATCAATCACATCAATTTCCAACAAGTTTGTATCAAAAGGAGTTATATTGACATCACATTGACTGGGTGAATCAAACAATCCCATAGCTGCTAATATATCATTTGGAATGTATTTACTCCATGTTTTGAAGAACAACTCTCGTCTTCTGATCTCCGATTCTCTCTCTGTTGCAAGCCTTTCGGCCATTTGTCCAGCTAGGCCCATGTATAACTTCAAAGAAGATCTCCTTCTTACAATTTCAGCAAGGCAAGCTCTATATGCTTGTCCCACACCATTGACAAATTTTAAATTTTCAAACTCTTTGTCCTGATGTCCCATTACCTCTTGAAATGCATGAAGTTCATTCATCATGTCTCTGATGCCAAACTGAACAGATTTGACCTTTTGCATACTGAGATGAACCAACAAATTCATATCATTTTTCTTAACCTTGCATTTATCAAGTAACTTCGACATAACATGATCACAATTCTGCACATTTGGAAGATGACTTTTTTCATGAACATCATATATTCGGCCAAGGGCAGAAACTGCATCATGAGGACGAAGTGTTTCAGACAGTGGGAGACCTGAATCATCCACAAGTTTCTTTGCAGTGTCGACATCCTTACTGCATAAGAAACATAAAAGTCCTACATTACAATTCAAATTAGCTTTAAAAAAAAAGAAACAGAGGCAGCAGATAATGAATAAATAATTTGTCAGCAGATGACCTGGGCCACAAAATAATTTTCATTAGCAAACAATAAGTCACTTCACTCCAATATCTCCACATAAAATTTTAAGTGGAAATTCCTTTTAGATATAGATATTGAAAAACCCTACAATATATCAAGAGAGATCTGAAATATTTTTGCTTCCATGATTTGCCATATCATTGATCTGTTAAAATTTGCTTCATCACAGAGCAAATAGATCTAGTACATAAGTATGCACTTATAGTCATCCCTTAGCTTCTCATAAAAAAAAGGTCATAAATGGAAATAAAAAAGCCTGTTGGCGCCAACATCAAATGGATAAGCTGGTCATACCACCACTATTTTACTTCAAGTCAAAATGACATTGCGCTCAGGCTCCAAATTTCATTTCTCATAAATGTAGGACATTATTATCTGAGATAATTAGGGGAAAAGGTAAAAATATAACTAAGATGTCAATTGACACAGCTATATAGGAACATATTCCAGAAAGCTTCACAGGGTAAAGTACAACAAAATATTCAAGAAAGAGAGGACAATTTGGGTAGTCTATAGCTCTTCTTAATATTATTTCAATGAGTGAGAAGAAAAAAATGATTACTCATCTAAGAACAGGACCTTATTGTGGCGTAGGAGCATTGAACCTTACTAGGATGCTTATTTCAAATATTCTGAGAATGGTATCCTGAAGAAAAATAAGTATCTTCATGATCGCATGATAGGATCAACATAACATCTGATACAAATACAGATTTTTAATCTAAATATGTATCATAAGATCCAATACATAAACAATAATCATTAGTTAAATTCCAACTATGTTTATATTGTTCGAGAATGAAACGGATTGAAGGCAATAGCCCAGCCCCAGACCTGTCTAAGTTCTAGATTAGGTTTCATTTTTTTAGCTACACGTCATTAACAATATTTTTTCATCCAATTGAATATGACAAGAACTATGTAGCCAAATATGTATATGCAATTATATAGTTGCATCACATAAGATGAACTAATATGCAGTCTTCTAACTGCATATACAGCCAAAAAATATATGGCTGCTTATACAATCCACAATAGACATGTAAATGCATCCACAAATACACCTACATATAACCATGTGTCCATCTATACAGTCCACATACGTATGAATATGTGTCTGTCGTATGTAGTTTATGGTTCCTTCTCAGAGTTATAAATTTGAAATTACATAAATTTAATAGTTCAAATATGCTCAATATACCACTTCAATCACATACATTGTATCATATAATCTATCACATAAATAACTTCTTAAACATATAAACATCACCAATGAAGTCTTTGTTTATATCTGATTATGGTACTCAACATTTTAATATTAATGAAAACACTATCGAACTCCTAGAAAATGGGACATTCTAACATATATAGAATTGATGACTCTTCAACCCTGAGAAAAGACTCCCCCCAACACCCAAACAATAGAGAGGGAGGGAGAGAGCGAGGGATGGATGGATGGATGGATGGATGGATGGAAGGAGGGAGGAAAAAAGAGGGGCAGAGAAAGAAGGCAAGGTAAGCTTAAAGAAAAGTCAACGAGTCTGAACAAAGGAGAAAAAAATTGGAAGGAAATTTTCCATGTAGTAAAAAAGATGCATGTTCAACCAAATATCTCTTCAAAATGAGCAAGAGAAGGCTCATGCTAAGGATAGGAAAAACAGAGAAAAAGAAGAAGATAAGATCAGTTTAACTGTGCATGCAAAGCTTCTAAAAGACCTGACCCATAACTTTGTGACAGTTACATAAGGAACTTTTTTCACTCGAATTTTTATAGTGGAGTGTGTTTTTGTCATCTCATCTTTATTATCTCAAGTTATCAGTTTACATGGTCCAAAATGAAGGATGTGGAACCTCTCACCATGTAAGCATATACTTAATTGTCCATTTAAATTACAGTTGTGCCATGTGGGTATTAAATGGAATACAGAGAGTAAAAAATAGTCTTTCACCCGAGTATTATGTGAATCAATACCCTTTAAAAAAGCACCTAAGCTACATTTAAACATTAAAGAAAGAACAAGTATAGAAATTATAAAACTTCCGATCACATATAGAATTGCTACAAAGGTTATTCAAGAGGCATGCCAATAGAACCTTTCTCACAAACTTGCTACGGCCATGAAATCTTCAGATGACAAAACTATCATCCAATGTTGCCATTAAAATCTCTGCTAAGCATTATTGTCAAGTGAATCAATATTAAGTCACTTTGGTTTAATTGAAAGAATAGTGATCTGGCGCTCAAGTGGTTATGTTAAATCGGAATGACTAAAAGAAGCATAATAATCTAACCTCAATGACTGCATTACACTCTTCTGGTCATTAAGAACCTTCAGATGATTTTTAATTGCATGTTCCAATTCTCCCCAACCAGCTGAGTTCATGGATGAGAGTAGACTATCCAATTTTCTCTTGAGTTCCCCAAAGTTTGTCTTCAGCTGCGAAACTTTAAGTTCAAACTGCCGGTGGGAATTGAAGCAGACATCAACCCACTTTCTCAGGTCATCCTCCTTCACGAGATCAAACAAGCACTTGCGGTTCCCAGACTGCAGTCTCGGATGGAGTTTCAAGGACCGCAGCCTCTCCAAGTCCCTCTCGAAATTACCCAGGAGTTCGGAATGGTTCCTGTGCTGCTGGGAAAAGCACTTGACGAATTCCGTGTACCTCTGGTGTAGCTTCCTGTACGTGTGTTCCAGATTGCCACGAGCAGTCTCCAATGCCCTCCCCTGCACCTGTTGCTCCCTCAGCAACCTCTTGCAGATCTCCAACTTTGCCTGAGCGCATGTATACACAACATTTGCGAGCTGGAAATGGTATCGGAACTGGCGCTCGTAAGAGACCAATGCCTTGAGGGCCGGATCCGGGGCATTGTCCAAAGGGTGCGAATCCTGGGTCCGGGAAGGCGGAGGAGGGAGGGCGAGTTTCGGGGCGTCAATGGCTTCGGGGTGTGGCCGTGGGGAGTCAGCGTGGAGTCGGGCCTTGTTGTATAGGAAGACCTCGCGATCGTCCTGCGGAAGCTTGTAGTATGACAAGCACTGCTGCGCGTCCAGCGAGGTGTTGCGGCAGAGGAGGAGCTGGTCGGCCATGGCGACGCCACAGAGGGCCTCGATCGAGCGCTGGATGGCCTCGACGGGGGTGGCGCCGTCGCACTCGAACTCCAAGCTGTGGCCGTTCTCGGCGACGTGGACCAGGAGCTTCCGCCCGAGGACGAACCCCTCGTTGGTGGTGGAGGTGACGGCCGACCCGCAACTCATCTTCCTCCCTTGCCCTTCCCCGTTTCCCCTTCTTTCCCTCTACCCCTAAAACCGGAACCCTAGAACCGAAACCAGCCGCTAAAAATCCAAACTTTTCCAGAACGATGGCCAAAAGAACCCTTTTCTCTTCGATCCCCAATCCCACAACTACCAGCCTCGGCTGTATGTAAATCAAGAAGAAAGGAATCGGAAGTCGGAAAAGGGGGGAAGAAAAGAAAATGGGAGACGGAGAGAACAGGGTTCTTGTGCCACAGCAATCGAAGCAAAAAAAGGCTAGGGTATGCGAAGGGAAATCGACGATTTCTCGGAATCAAAGATAGATCGATGGATGAGACCGAATCCAAAACGTTTCCCAGGTGGCAGTGCCGGCGGATTTGTTAGAAGCCGTCTCCCTCTCCACCTCTCGGGAGCGGATTTACTTGCAGGGTTGGGATAAAGATTGGGATTAGGAGGCGTCGTGCGTGTGTCGATCGGATGAAGAAAGGGAGAGGCTCGCCGGACGGATTGAGAAGGAAATAAAAACACGCACACGGACGCTTCTCCGCCTTATTCCCTTCTCGTTTTGGAATCGGTAGAAAGGAAGGCTTCAAGGAAGGTATAGCAATTCCAAAGCAACTATTTACGGTGTTTAGCCACTTTTTACATATCCATCCTTGCAAGATACGAAAATAGCGACATTAGCCACTTTAAATTGATTTATGTACCGACATTTATATTTGATGGATGGATGGATATGAAATCAATTACTTGGGAAGGGGCGTATACGAAATTTGACCTCCTTCCTTCATATTTAACCCATGGCCGTAATCATCGATCGACTTGGTCCAACCGGAATTAGGTAAGTTTCGAAACGTGTGTGGAAATTGAATTAATGTTTAGAACATGCAAAAATGTGCTTTTGATTAACCCCTTTTTGTCAATGACTTTGGCAAGTCAAAATTACCCACCGCGAAACGATTTTAGATGGTGAGCTAAAGATCATAAGATGAAAATTTATATCCATCATATTTGTCACACTTTTCTCTCTATTATATTCACAAACGTATTTTCGAGGCTTCTAATAACCATATGTTTTTATCTTCTCGATGCTATATTTATTATAATTTTTAAAAAAATTCATGTGTTTCTTAAATTGATATCATCACCGATATCTATCTACCGTATCGATAGTTTACTCTAAATAGTTTTAGTTTATTATTATGCATAAGACATTTTATTTTTTTTAATAGATAATGAGATAATAGGTAAGTGGAAGCAATGCTTTTGACCACTAGAAAATACTCGAAATCTGAGGCTTAATGCCATGAAAGATTGTAGGGAAGCTATTATTTTGATGATGGATGATACGAGATTGACTCATGGTTTATAATTAAGGGATGTTATCCTTCCATGCTTCCAAATAAAAGTTGACTTTGGGGCTGCTTGATTCTAAGAGGAAGCATTTTTATCAACATGGCAAGGCAATGAGAAATTTTATTAAAGAGAAATTTTATCGACATGGCAAGGCAAGTCGTAAAACTTTTAGCAGAGTGGTCAACATGGCATAAACAATAAATTCTTGAACGCTACTGCTGTTGTAGGATTCCATTTGCATATGTATCTGTAGTATGGAACAGAAGACTCGCTTCTCTTTCTTGTGTGTTTCGCTTTTAAGGAAGGGTGTCTATCTGTCATCGAGTTAGTTGCCCACGAAAACCCTCACTTCCCAAGAAGTTGCGTGTGTCCTGTTGATGAGACATTTGAACTGCAGACAACTTTGAACGGAAGTCCTCCAAGGGCAATCGCTGTGCACAGGTCACTGTTGCTCCCATTAAATAGGCTGAGAAGTAGACATGAGAACTGGCTGCACAAAAGCTATCCTTCTTCTCTCGTGTTTCCCGTGGTTGGTTTCACTGTGATAAGTGCTGCACAAAGTTCCTGGTAGAGATGAGGTCTGGCTGTGACCATTATTACAACAGATTGATTGCTGCTGCATGGTGTTTGGCTCCGAGTGCTCCGAGACCAAATGACTATTTCTCGCCGTCGAGAACTCTGACATCCGCTGTAATCGAACGACACATGAGTCTCTTGTCAATGTGTTGATCGGATTGGTCACCGCTGTGATCAGCCTATTATTTTATCATATGGTTCAGATGCTCCAGTGGGCAGATAATATGATGAGCAACATTGCAGGGTCAAGTGCTTCAGCAATGACAGCTATCTATCTATCTGGTGTTTCCTGTGATGAGGCGTTGCAGTCACTCTGTTCTCTGAGTTTGCTCGATAATGAACAGCATCATTCATGGCATCCATTCGGTATGCGCCGCCTCAGCAGCTGAGGCAGACAAAAGTGCTCGGAGGTAAACAAAATCCTGCGAATTAACGTATGAAGATGAAATACATATATATATTAACAACATTTATTTATTTTCTCGTTTATTAACAACATTCCTTCACTTGCGGTGTATTCACCTTAATCAACATCTCACATGGCCTTCTTTTGTCCCCAAGTCCGAGTGAACAGACGATCCTAGCAGGACCACGTTGTGCAATCAACTCAGAAAAGCTAAACATTACCAGGCATCACTCACTCGGATGAAATGAATATGAGCTAATCTATGTGTAGACTCTAAAAACAATGATGAGTTGGCATACCTTGTTCGACAATGGAGTTCGATTTTGAGCCGTTTGTTTGAATTTAAGTTTCACTGGAAGCAGCAGCTTTACAAATCCTTCAAATACCAATCTGTAAGGAGACTCTTGCAGACGGTATCCATTGATGTATTTAAGTTTGGAATAATAGAAATCTATCGTAACAAGTGGCAGAGAGACCAATCATAAATGCAGACTTTGCTTATCTAAACATGCTTGTGAAGATCATTTTGTACCATAAGAAGACTCAAAACAGTTTTAGGAGAAGCAATCTCTCGCCTTGAAAACCTAGCACTGCCATAATAATCATAGTCAACAACTTGAACCAACTGGAAAGCTCGCCATGATTTTTTTCAATTATACAATAAACAAAGGTTAGATCTCCAATACAAATTCGACAAGCATTGGTTAACAAATATGAAAAAAGAAGCTCGTAACTCATCACCGGCTAATATGGCAAATTTGAATTCTACAAACAACTTGTCCAACATAACATAAACTAATGAAGATATGCAAACTACTCCATTCTTAGCATAAGAGGCATTATTTTCAACAAAGCTTGCGACTAGGAGAGCTTACATATTGTGATGGAAGAGGGTCTTTCCATAATCCCTCTGAGACCAAGTTGACCCAAGTGATGTTCACATCAATAAAACCAAGGCCTGCTTCCACCTCCAAAGTCCTTGAAGCAAAGGTTTTGACGCACAATCTAGACCTTGATGAGAACATCTGAAATACCTTTGAGAACAATCTGTCTTCTGGAAGCCAATTGCTGCTTTGGATTCAGCTGCTCACTTCTCATTTCTCCTCCTATCTTTCTCCCTGTCCCTAGTCTTATCGCGGTTGTGATGATCATCCCTCTCTCTGCTCCCGCTCTTCTCACGTGAACCTTCTCTCCCAATCTCAATCTCATGCGACCTGTCTCTATCACGGTGTCTTTCTCGAGCCCTTTCTGATGGCTTCCTCTCAGGACTGTGGCTATGACTCCGGCTGCGACGTCGCTTCCTGGTTGCATCACGGACATCATCCCGCTTCTCCCTCCTTTCAGAAGATCTCCTTTCTGCAATTTCAATGGTTGTCATTTGAACACATATCCCAAAGCTAACAGAAGAGAACCAAGTCCATAAGCAACGAATGAAAAAAATAAATAAATCCAGCAACATCAAAGAACTTCAATCCTACTTAAAAAAGAAGATGAACCATGCTAATAATGTGCATGTTAACCTTGAAACTCTATGCAAGATAATGTGCATAGCAAGCTAGTAAACATATTTAGAAGTGCCTGTAGGGAATCTGTCATATTATAGCAACCACAATTGCCTGGCTTGTTGTGTAACAGCGTTATTGTTAGAAGTGCATTATTTTTAACTTCATAACTTGCCAATCAAGATAGGAAAGTCTTTTTCGTTTAGACAGATAACTTTCCTTCTATCTAAAAAGGAAATAAGCATGCCAATTTTTCAAGATAATAAATGACTTCTTCCGAAAGCTATACAAATGGCTCCGTGCTAGGCTCCACAAGTATAATTTGCAATCTAAAAACAAGCCAAAGATATAAAGTAAATAGAACATGATCAGTCATCACCTTCCTCCATGAACATGATAAAAAAATCAAATTTTCTTTTAACTCTTCCAGGAAAAGTACATCCATAACATAAAATGCATGGCATTCTTTTGACAAAATGGATGACCCAGAAGCTGAACTAGTTATACTCTGGATTTCAAAGTAACTTTAGGTCCTTGATGCACCTACCAGATGAACTTTTCTTGCTCCCTATATCATCTGTAGTATCTGACAAACCAAAATCAGATTCAAGCTGTCTTCGATAAACGGCTACCTTCTTGTCTATTTCCTCGGCATTTCGGAGGCCCCGTTCCTCAAGCGATTCACGGTACTCTACTACTGCAACTTCCAGACGTCTTAGCTTCTGTCTGTGGAGGAAAGAAAAGGAAGAGATTGTTAAAACAGACACTGAGGTACTTTATGAACAAAAATTACTTGATGACTTCAAAGACATTTTTCCTAAAAGAAGCATGTAGAAACCACCTCTTCTCTTCATTAATAGAAGTGTCAGGATGAGTATGAACATTAGGATCCATGTTCACTTCAGCACCGGTCTTCCCAAGATCCCCAGCATTTTCGCTTCCAGATGAATAACTCAAACCCAAACCCTGAGAACTTTTATCTTCATCATCACTACCATCATCCTCTCGATTCCACTTGGAAACTAAAACAGGATCAGATTTTTCTTTCTTGTTCGGAGCCACTACTGTCTCGAGTGAAACAGAGCCCTTATCATGCCATGAAGTTGCTCCTCTACCAAACTGATTAAGTGCAGGGGGGCTTTTTTCTGTCTCAACATTAGTTTCTCTTAGCCCAGCATTACTAACATTCCAACTGCTATCATCTTTTGTGTATCTGTATAACTGGTTTTGCCCATACTTCATATCGTCCTCTCGATCGTAACCTCTCTCTCTTTCTGCTTCGTCTAAATTCAGCAGTCTTGCAACCATCATCTCTCTACCTCCACAGAGAGATAAACCATTATGTCTGCAGCGCCTCTCAAGCTCAGCCATAGGAAGCCCTAATAGCTCTTTCATGGCTGCTCCCTTTCCCACTGCCAGTGCAGCATCCTGGTTAACCTTACCTCCTTCATAAGTTTCTTCATAACTTGTTTTATTTTCAATTTCTGGCGCATCACCACATATGGAATGGAAGGGCAAAACACCTGAGTTCCCTGACCGAAGAAAAGTTGCTCGCAACCCATTCAAATATGCATCCGAAAAGAGAAACCAATCGGCCCATACTTGAAGAACCTTCAGAACTCGTTCCTGTCCAGCAAATGCAAATGAGCAGCAACAATTTAAAGGTCATCAGAGATACCAATTACAAGTCTCATAAAAGCTCAAAAGTGTCGTTAAGTACCAAATTTTGCAAGTATGTAGTAACACGTATCATGTCAGTTAAAAAGGGCATGAAGCAAAACAGCAGACTATGGCATCGAGCATGCTGCAACATGCTCACAGAATAGGCAAAAAGCACTATCACACACCAATATCTCACAAAATGTGGTCCTGGCATGTGCTTGGATGAACACAGGACAGCATGGCATGGCAGGTAACAAACCATTACTGCTATAGGGCCTAGGCATGATACTTCTTTCAAAGAAAGATTATTACCTTTAGTGCTTCAGCAGTGATCCTTCCCGTAATGCTGCGATAGAGATCATTAAAGCTCTCCATTATGTCAGGAAGGGTGGCTTCAAACTTAGTGCGGTATGCAGAAGCATTCTTGACTGGAGCACTACTATTGTGGAGGATGTCAGATACCAGCATAAGCCTTGCAACTTTTGTTGGTACAGGTGTTTCCTTTAGAGTCAATGATTCTGTAAGGACCTCAACTACCTGCATTTACATGATGCAAAACAGGAAAGTGTTACGAAGCCGGGGTGCAACTAGCGCATGAATCTGTAACACAAGGTACATTACCTCTCCAGCAGCATCAGCATTATCTAAGGAAAATCCCATAGCTTCTCTGATCTGGCTTCTCTCCAACGTCAAGGCCCGTAACATATCTTCAAACTCATCTCGTTGGGGATCTGTCAATGCACGCTCCAAATCAACCCGCTACAAGACAAATGAACTATCAGGGGAAAGCAGTCCTCACCACGTATCAGTTCATAGCAAAACTTGCAGAAGATATTCTTAATAGTATATTCTCACAGAAGAAAGAAAAAATCCTATCTTGTTCTATTAAGAAACCTCACCTTGCTTCTACCAGCTGCGAATGTTGAAGTAGATTCTTTATCATGTTCAGGACTTCGATTGACCGGCAGAGGAGGAGGAATCCATCTGAATATGACATTTTGGATTAGACTGAATGCTAATCAGAACTAACAAGAAAAATGATTATAAAAAAGGTACAGGAATTAAGCAGTAATAAACACTGAAAACAGTCATGTTGAGCAAATGGAAACTTGCATGGAAGATGAAATTATGCATGTAACTCACCTTCCACTACCAGTAATCATAATGAAAGGCTCTGTCCGCCATCGTTGAAGGGTGTCACCCTGCAGTTTCACAAAGGACAGCATATTGCATTAGATTGGAGAACAAAAGCATTCTTGTTGAATCATGGAATACTGTCTGTGTACTTGAATTTTCAGCTTTCTCGTGTCAGATTGCTCACTGAACTCACCAAAGATTTACCATCACATTAAAGAAAGATACTTCTATTCAACATTTCTATTGCTTTTTTTGTTAATGGAATGTACAAAAACTATCATATATTGAATACACAATGAGCAAAAGAGGAAACTTTTCTTCATTAAATCTAAGATTTTTGAAGTTCTTAATAGCTCACATCCATATCATTTAGTAAGAACTTGTCTAGCTCTCCTGCCTTAGTAAGAAGATGTTGATGTTCAGTTGACATTAGCAAGAAGATATTGAACATTAGCGAGAAGATGATGACATTCAGTAGGTATTAATAAAATATATTTTTGCCGACTTTAAGTAAGAGAAAGTATTGGACATGTTAGAAAAGGAGATGATGAAAAAAATCTTTAGCTTAGCATGAACTCTATTGTTCTTTATAAAATGGTCTTATTAAGGTACCACACTGCACCCAATACCACCCAGCTTGCAGAGAGGTGGAATAGTATACCACTGACAAAAATTCTAAAATATTATTGAGGAGTCAGTATAAGTTGGTATAGATGGTGAAAATTTTACTTGATGGCACCAATTACATAACAATCAGCACAGTGGGCATGGGTATCCATTCCTGAGACTAGAAATGATGGGATGCATCAGAAAAGTGAAATTGGTATCTTGACAAACAAAATTATCCTGACATCTCAGGCATTCAAGAAACACTGGAAGGGGATAACTGAAGAGGAGCTCAAGAAAACACTGGAAGAGGTTATTATCTGAGTTCTTTTCAGGTCAGGAGCATACTCATTCTAACCTCCTTATCAGAATAAATAATTTAACCTATGGCTAGAAATTCTCAAAATAATTTATAATGGAAACAATTAATAATCTCATGCCGCTGCATCGAAAATAGTATCAAAAAGCTTATAAACCTGTGCAAAGGAATAGAGTCTCCAGACGTAGTATGTGTGTTCCTTCGATCGAAGATCAAATAGGAAGTCAAAAAGTGAATTTCCACGACCTCGCTCCATGACAGCTTGTTCGAAAGCACATCCACCATCAAGAACATACAATGCCATTGTGTCAATCACATGCCGAAGGTGATCATCCTCTGGAGGAGCAACCACAATGTCTGGAATATTTGGAGTAAGCACCTAGAAACAAAAACAAGCACTTAATATGTATGTTTTCAGAAGGAAAAACTAATGGTCTGCAAATAAGATAGGAACACTTTGATCCCACACTTAATATCACCAAAAATGATATTATTAACTGGCCATCAAATGCAAAAGAGACAATATAATCAGTTAAAGATGAACTTATAATGATCTCTAACCATATCTTTTTCCTGAGGGAAATGGACTTACAAAACCAGTGTGCTTACAAAGTCCAAATTTCAGAAGAGTTAAGATCACATATCATACAAGAAAAGATGTCATACCATATTCAGGCATCAAGCTACTGAACAATTGAGTTAAAAAAAATTCTTAACATAAACAAGAATGCACATAAGATGCTAGAACACAAGTTAATTTGACAAAGTTTGATGGCCTAAAAGCACTTCTATATATAAATCTAAAATGATGCAGTTTTACTGTTAACCGGAGAAAGCAGCAGGGAAGGACTAATGAACTGGCAGAAACCTTTTTTTTCGGTTATCATCAAAAACAACAACTAGAAGGCTCTTATAAATATTAATGTGATGAATATACCTCAATACATTATAATTATAAGTAGCATTAAAAAAAATCTATAAAATGTCAATTATTTTATCATGATCTGAATCAGAAAATAGTAAGAAATAATGCTAGAAACGATCAACGTAGTTGCCAAAGTTGTTAATGTTATCTTATAGGTATTTAACTTCACATGACCATATTTGTATTCTGCAGGCATTTCTGCCTTTTTAAGCATACCATGAATATGGATCACACAGTAAACAAATCACTGGGTTGCCCTAGGTCAAGTGCAACAGAACCCTGGAGATTCTGCAAAATTACTCTGTAGATTTTATAGCAACATGTAAAAGGCATGCTAATTTAGGTTTTTAGTAACTTCTGCTCCTGCCTAGTTTTACCTAGGAATTTTAAACAGGGTTAGCTTGTTCACATCTAGTTGGAAACAATAGCAAATTTCTATTTATTACACACATCAAACACTCTTGGCTTTGTAGCATTGCTCAATGTACGACGAGATGTTGAAAGGACTGTAACCTTGGATAATAGTGAAAACATCAGCAACAAGAATCTCAGCAACTCATTTCCCCAAAGTGATGAAATGATTAGTACATAAATGTTAATTAGGTAGGTTACCTACCAACTCGGAGCTTTGAGTTGTTGTTACTGGTGCTCCATCGGGTCCAGATATTATGACAGTATTGCCCTGCCAATAACACAGTAGAGATGTGTTGACTATCAACCAACCAAAACAAATTTCTGCATATGATTAAGTAGAAAGCAAGTATAGAAAACGATTTTGGTAAAGAAAACTCAAGAAAAGCAAAAGAACCTCCTTATTTCTGATAGCCATGTGACCAGGTGGTGGAGCAGGCAGTGCCTGTGCAGGAAGAGCTACCGATTTACCCCAGCCAATTTTCAACTCATATTCATAAACAACTACACCTGAAACATACAAGCTCAGAATTGTAAATGAGGTAAAACTACAAAAAGAACTAATTTGTGAACTAGAATTCAACCTCTCTACCACTTTATAACAGCAAAAAATATAAATCGAAGCCAAGTAGCAATTAACGTGCACAGTTTTGTAAAGGTTAATAAATGATATCAATAGAAGATAGCTAAAATAGCTTGTCAAAAGTGTCCACCAGAAAACAAGCAGATATTCTGTTTCTGCAGAAACAACCAATACTGGTGAGTCACAGATCACAAACTAAAACAAATAGCGTACATTTTCAAGGCTGAATCTAGGAATTGTTCAAATCCATATCAACATCCATCAATGCTTTAAGTTAATAACCACTGGTCTGGGTAAAGTGGGCCTGATAAAATCTATCCAATTCCATTTAAAATATAAATGAAGCCAGAAATGATTACATAAATGTGTCCATAACAATGTTAGGCAACACAAGTCCCCAGATCACTAAAAACATTGACTTGGAAGAGAAGGATCATCAGCACTAGAGTTTAGTTAATTTTTATATCCTACTATTCCAATAATAGGATGACACGGGCCTTAATCACATGGTTGTCCATGAGGCATCCTACTGTGGTGCACACATGGCAATTCTTAATCGACTTATTTGGTAGAAGTTTGAAAAAAATCTAATCCAAAGATATTTTTGTTAGTGATATCGCAGGGAATTGCATGTGCACAGAGACAAGTTAACCACTCAGGGCAAGGTATGTAAACAGTTTGTTTGTTGGCAGCAATCTACATAGGCATAGCATGAATGCCTGCTTGACCAAATAAGCACCATAAACTGTTCTCAGCTTAAACACCTACATACTGCATAGCACATGCATTAATCTAATTAATGGTTGAGTTCACTATTTTTTACACATTAAATAACCCACTCTTTACTTGCTACTATACCAGAAGCATATAATCTAATTATTTTTTATCACCAAAGGCAGAGTTTCATTAGTGTTCAACCACGTAAAAGATCAAGTTATCTATTAAGTAAGAATGGTCATTTGATCTTTCCTTGTTATTACGTTGTTCCTCCTACACTTTACATCTTTTTTTTTACTCCCTCTTTCCTTACCCTTCTTTGTGCTGGTTTTTCTACCTAAAAAAACCAATTATATGCATTGGAGTCTCTATATTACAAAGACAAACGACCACTTAATTGCTTAGATAACTTTGCTTAGTATAATAATGTAAAAGCCACAAAACAAAGTGTCACTCACACAGATATTCAAGAGCTTGATCTTTTTTATTTATAACTTGCTACATATAAGATCTTTTAATAGTAAGAAAAAAAATAAATTGCTGCACCTCATCACCTTATTAGAAAATTTAAGCATTTGATGTGTCCTATAAAGAAAAGCAGCATGAAACATGCAATGCATAAACATGAATATACTCAAACAAAAGCTTTTGTTTTCTGATGACCAGACGTAGTCGCACCTTGCATTTCATCCTTGGCAGCTTGTCCGTCAGCTCTGTTCATGAAAGCAACAAAGCCACAATTTCTTTGCCGCCTCCGTTCCTCTTCCGTTCGTGGCCACATAATTTTCACACTGGCAATGGGTCCAAACCTCCCGAAAGTCCTTAAAAGGAAATTTTCATCCACCTAACATGGTAGAAAGTAGCCTGACAATTTTAAATCACTTGAAAGGTACTTGTAGAACTAATATTTGAAATAAAAATAATGACAGACCTTAGGGGAGAGATTTCCAACATACAAATTTGTGGTTTGAGGATCTCCATCATCAAATGACCCTGGAAACTTACCACTGGGATCAAAATCATCCGGTAGCTCATCAAAACGGCTAAGCGGCTGCAAAGAAGTAACCAATTTAATTATATAAGATATCCCAATATGCATATACAACATTTTAAAATAAGGTTACATGCATATATGTGAGTAATAGACAAACAATGTAATGGTTTTAGCAAAATAGCAAAAAGCTACAGGAGAACATTCGCATCCATTGAGTTAGATAAACTGATAAAGAAGGTTTGCAATACACCACATTAGCGTACTGCAAACCAAGAGAAGAATGATATTTGCCGATAAACTCTAGACCACATTCGCATCATTTTGAACTCCGAGAAAATTGTCCCTTGTAGACATTGCAAGTAACCAAATGTTTGCATACCTATGAAGCACGAACACGCTCGATTCAGTGGTGTATTAGTGTCTGACATGTGTCAGACACGGATTCATCGTCGACATGACCGGACACGTATCTGACACATGTCCAGCTAAATCCTCTTTTATTTTTTTTATTTTTAATTAAGTTGGATTCGAGATGGCATGTTGGACTCTTCCTCACCACGAATGGAGCGAAGGCATCGTGAGACCAAGATTTCTCACCGCAAGCGAGAAGCATCCGGAATCCTTCTTCCTCACAGATTCCAAGAGGATCAACTTTACGTACCTCAACACCCAACCGAACCCTTCTTCCTCACTAGCTTCCCTTCTTCCTCACCTTGCTGTCGAGCCCTCCGCTTCAAGCTTACCTCTGCTACAACTACGTTGACATTGGACCCTTTGCCTCAAGCCCACCTCTGTAGCGATCGTCCTGCCGGACCGTCCACCCAGAGCCCCTCTCTATCGCAACCTTGCTGCTGTTGCATTGTCGAACCCTCCGCCCCGAGACCCCTCTACCGCAACCATGTTGTCGTCCCATGCTCTTGGGTCTGCGACAACTTCATTGACGTCCAGTGAACCATCTTCCTTAGCAACATCCAATGAAGCTTCTTCCTTGTAGGCGAAGCTTCTTCCTCAACAGCATCCAACACCCGACAAAGGTAAATTAATTTTGTTTAGATTTTGTAAAAATCACTTATTTTGATTATTAACATATTATTAATCTGTTTTGTTTTTTTAATCAGGGTTTTTTTACTGCTGTTAAATTGTTAACGTATTATTAACCTATTTTTAATCTGGGTTTTTACTGTTGATTAAATTGTTAACATACTATTAACCTATTTTATTTTTTAATATAGTTTTTTACTACTGATTAAATTGTTAACATATTATTAACCTGTTAATTAACCTATTTTAGAATATTATTATTATGTTTCAGATTTTGCATCGTCTCGAAAATAAAAGAGTGCCATTGTGTCGTTAAAGATTTTGCATTGTTTCAGATTTTACATAGTTATTTTTGGCTGATAGATTAGTTGGGTCATGAATCTTTAGATTTAGATGGACATTTAGATTATGATGATTTTAATTATTTAAGCTTGTGTGATGATATTTATTTATTCACATTACTGAGTCTATAAAATTTAAATATATAAATACTATAAAACTCATGTTAATCATATATTATAAATATATATTAAAAAAATACATGTCCTCGCTGTGTCCATATCCTAATTTTTTTTAAAATGACATGTCGCTGTGTCTGTGAGGTGTAGTGTTCATGTCTATGTTTCTTCGTTGCATACTATATATATACACATTGAACAGTCAAGCATAATGTCGGTTCCAGGTGTGCGTGTACTCATCTGAAAGAGTAATATGTGGAGTGATTTCTCCTTTAGTTTCAATAACATGCAAACCCAGGTTACTTAAAGATTTCTCTGCAGATTCTTCAAGCTAGTATTGCATTTTTTATTGTATCCAAGGCAACTGTTTAGGAAAAAAATTCTTACCCAAAAATTCTGATGTGACACTGGTACCAGCTCACTGGCTACAAATGTTTTAATGACCTTTCACCATTTTAAAGTTAGTTGCATGTTGAGACAATTACAAATTATAAGTATGAGTATGACCATAAGAATCTTTATCAATGTAGCATGCTATAAATGAGGTTACAGTACCAATGCCTAAAATCCATATAGACAATAACACATTTATCTGATTGAGTTGCAAAAGGCAATATTTTTAAAAGCGATCAATGCAACTGGATATACATGTGCTATCACTGTATTAAAAAGGTCATTTACCACTTAGATAAGTAACCACATATCCACAAATGCAGCCACACATGCAACGGTGTACATTAATGTGGGTGCTAATGCAGTTCGGTGCAGGTATGAGAAAATGTGATCACACGTGGTTTATATTTCCTCCTCAATAGCATCAGTTTTACTAATATACTATTTTAATGTTATGACATGAAAATGGCATAACCTTCACCAGATACACCTTAATAATTTTCTTATAACTTATTGCTTTAACTCTTTAAAAAATAGAACTATCATCCTGAAAATTTTGTGATTTAGCCACAACACATATTTGTCCATTTTTAAAATTGAACATTATATTATATTTTCTCTGTGTATTTAAGTAATGCCCACATGTGCCCCTACATGCAGCCTTATACCATAGATGCACCATGTGGTACCTTGATCACCCGCAAACCATGGCTGCTTTTTCGAATGCTGAAGGATGGTGCTTCAACCATGGTTCAAACATGGGTTGATCCATGACATCAATAAAACTATTCAAACAAATCTATCAAAAAGAAAAATGAGTAGAACCATTCTGAAAAAGTGTAAAAAAAATTCAGTGGCATTAAAGACGATAAGACACAGCAGGTATCTAATGCAAATTTGTTGACAATTTAAGCCATTTGCTAAAAATAGCAAACATACAAGCATATGACATTTATTCTAGTTAGGTAAAAAAAATACAAGTGACAAACTACAAGCTATATTTATGATTTTGTATCAAGTGAATAAAAAAGATCAAAAATATCAAATAATATTAATATGACATCTAAAGATCAAATATGCCATAAAAAGATAAAACACAAAATATAAGGATAATTCATGTACATCATACAAAATAACTACATTTTCTATGCAGCTGTGTAAGGTTATATGAAAAAAGGGCTTATAAAGGACATATAGCAGTGTACTTCAGTAGCAAAAGCAGTTGATAAAAGCAACAAAAAAAGTTTCCATAATAAAAGCAGATGTTGTTATGAGTGAGCCAGCAGGATGTACCATAAGCTTTAAAGTAAGCAAAAATGATTTCACAATTTCCACAATCCAAAGTATCTCACACTACATAACCATTAAGACAGTTGCACAAAATGAAATCACAAACTGCATACAGGATTAAGCAAAACACATAATAGACAAAGTTGTTTCGCAGAGATGTAATAACCTAATTGCAGAATCCATTAAGATATGTTGAACATATAACCAGTGGTTTAACAAAGGTAGTGAGAACAGTTTGATTGGTTGATCTGGGTGATCCAGATAAATATCAAAACATTGGATAGGTCAAATGTTACTAAGTTAATGAGTAATAGATGAAATGGCAGCTTATTTTGGATATTTTGTGGTTTCAGTTGACATGTTAGTTCACTTCATCTTCTTATTTCTGTTTTGGAGGATGATTGCTGGTAATTTTCCTTTACCCTTTATTCAGACCCCAAATGTCAATTTTGGCAAAACAATTTCAACTACTAATCCAACCAGAAAATCCGAGTTAATAGTAAAATATTTCTCAAACACATATGATTGAAGTAACTACTTACAGCAGAATTATCAATATGCCGCCCTTCACGTTCTTGATTTCGCTTCTCCCTCAATTCTTGCTCAAACTTCAGCTCCTCCAAGAATTTATCAATATGACGTGTTTTTCCCTTTTCCTTCTCCCTAGGTTTCTCCTCATCCTTCAGCAGGTAACAAAAATGGGTTTCAGAGATTCTAGGCACATTTATCACTTTGTCAAGCTAATAAAGCACAGCAGATCATAGAGGAGGATCTGCCCTAAGCATAATAACTCTGTATTGCTTGGTTGTTTATATTGTTGAACATGATACATGCTAAAACAACATTTATCACAGATGACCAGACAAATTATTTTGCAAATGATTAGCACGAAAAAGCTAGTGCATGCAGCAAACTGAACATGTGACAACAAAGACAGCTCAGACATTTTCCCACCATCCATAATTCAGAAGTATTTTTTTTAAATCCCTGTTAGTTATTAACTTAACCAGAAAAGAGAAGAGTAAGGACAGAAAAGGAGGGAAAAAAGGGAAGCGATGAGAGGAGTGAACATCACTTTACACACTCTCATTTAGATGAATAGAAGAGAAAGTAAGAATTATTCCTTTCTCTGAAAGCAAAATTGGGTTTGGAGAAATTCAGTTCACACTCACTCTCTCCAATTCTCTCCTAAATAATTTTTCACCACTCTTCCTCCAATTAGTATAACCAGACAAGAAAAAGCAAATTTCTCACTGAACTTTTTCTTCTCTACTCTTTGCTTCTGTGCAACCAAGTAAGCTTATATCTCTTTGAATTTAGATCTTAAGTCAGTGCAAAATCATGTCAACAATAGAATGAGAAGGATTTCATCGCCAGTCTATACCAAGTATTGGCTAGCCAGTGGATACAAACATTATGCCCCAGTATATTGCTGAGTGCAACAAGTCAACACAATATGTAATGTGCCAATTAATTGGGTCAGCTAAATGGATCTTCTCCCACCATTGAGCAATATACTACTATGCAAAAAGGATTGAATATTTATTTAAAATTTTAAATTATTATAGTTAATAATATATACACCCTATACCACTTGGCTTTGGACCAGTGTGGTCAGCACAGACCAGATCTAAAGTCATGATTTGCCATTTATAAAAACTAGGACCACATTCTGTTGATTGCAAAGGGTTAAACTGATAATAGAAGGTTTAATACTCAAGATGGTGAAGATAAAAAGTTAGTTTTAAACCCAGATAAGCCAAAAACTAGAACAAGCCACTTAAAGAGGGGAGAACGAAAAATGGGAAGGGAACTAGCCTTATAACCTAATTAGTTAGCTGGGTTAGCAACCAAACAAAAAAGGAGAATCAAAATTAATTTAATCTAGATATACCATGGAATAAGTACAGCCCAAGCTAAACTTTGAAATAGTAGTTGGAGTTTTCCTTGGTCATCTTCTCCAAAAAGCAGAAACGAAAAGACACTAAACAAAGTTCAAGTAAGATGCAGCTTCAACCTAATTCAACTCAATCCTACGTCCATCCAAAAGAAGAGGTCTGACTAAGTTCACATTACATGAATTAAAAATCTGTGATCCTTTCTAAAAGTTCTTATGTTTGTTCAGGACTCTTATGTGCAGTAGAAACCCAATAGACGGCTAAGCCCAAAGAAGATGAACACTAAAACGAGACAATGATTAAATATAATCACTCTTTTGTTGTCTAAGCACAATTCTAGAATCAATTTGTGAGCTACAACTTTGTTAATGCAACCATATCCAGTGTAAAATATTATTCAAATTATAAAAATGCCCAAAATTCTAGACATGCATTAGTTTGAAATGAAGTCGCATCTAACCTTTTTCTCCAATTCCCTTCCTTGAGATGGTGGTGGCAGAAAAGATGGCACATACCTAGAGAAAATTCAGTATCATCAAGAATACATTTCAAACACAATTATACAAGTAAACTTGTACAGTGCAGATTTAAACATATATATACATGTGTTATTTATATATACATACAAATTTCACCCATATAAAAACACATTAATGCAATTGGCACATAATGGTCCCGTTGCATAAGCACATTGATGCAACCATGCTCCTAGATAAAGTCTAAATTAGTTAGATTTAGTTTAGGGGTCAAGTCAAGTTTATTTATGATTATATTTCTGTAATTGAGTCACATTTAACTGGATCTAAACATTTTCTTAAAATTAAGAAACCTAATGATCAATACAATGCACTTATATTTCTGTATTTTTTGTTCAGATTATTCAAAAAATTAAGAAGGGCGTTTTTAATAAAATCCGATTCTATGTTTGTTACTTTAGGCTAACTAGACTTCCATAAGTCCAAAGGGGTATCCAAGTGCATCGTATGATCATTAGGTTTCCAAAAGATTTTGATAAGATTTGATTACGTAGAGAATTGTCCCCCTATTTGTTTGCTTAGTAATCTATCTTATAAATAGGGATTAAATTGAAAGACTTGTATATGGAAGTGTTAAACCTTTTCTGTTAACAATATATTTTTATGTAGTGTGTCCTTAATCATCCTTTTCTCATTCCTAATATTTTCATCCTGTTTCTGACCTCCATCTTCCCCACAACAGTATTCTACCTCCTTTTCCTTTCACTCTATTTATGGACTATCTCTTCCTACAGTCAGAAATTCATCATGATTATAATCCCATCTAGCTACCACAATCTTCTACCTATCCCATCTCTCAATCCTTTATAATATTTGTTTAGCTTGTGCTTGCATCAGTTTGGTACCCAAGTTGTACTTGCACCGTATGTATATATGTCTTCACTCATGAAATCGTGGAAAACAGGCCTACACAACGATTAAAAGTGTTCCAAATGATAACCTTTATGATGCAAAGATAAATTACATCCTGCATGTGGGCAACATGCCAAAAACCATAGGCTGTCATTTCAACCAAACCAGTATACAGGGTATGTATTGGTCCAAGCATGAACCGATATGCGGACCAACCCCATTTCAGGCAGTTCGATCCGACCCATAAAACATTAACAAAGACAAGAAAGCCAATTTAATTATGCTGGTTTAGGGCTCACGTTCGCAACCCCTCCTTGCCATACAGGCAGAGCCTACTGACGTTGGTCGTTGTCTGTCACCCACTGTACATCACCAATTTTGAGTATGTTTCCTCCTCCTCCTTCCCCCTCTTCATTCCGTTTTCTCCTACTTCTTCCTCTTCCTCCACAACCTCCTCTTCTTCCTTCCTCTTCCTTCCTCCTCTTCCTCCACCACCTCCCGTTCTTCATTCATCTTCCTTCCTCCTCTTCCTCCACCACCTCGCGTTCTTCCTTCCTCTTCCTTCCTCCTCTTCTTCTTCTTCCTTGTTGAGTCTTCAATATGCATCGATGTACTGTGTCTCCACACATCGTTATCGATCAGACAACATAAGAAAAAGAAACCAAACTTCCAGACTCATCAATCACCAAAAGCCTTGAGATCCAAATACCCATGGACTTAACAAATATGACCATATGGAATTCTAAGAGAAACTAGTTTGGCAGTAGATAGATAATCTTAGACTATTAAGGAACATTGTCCACAGTTCAGTAAGATGTACCAAGCCAATATATGTAGAGTCTTTTTTTTTTAATTTTGTTATGTACGTTACGCTAAAGGCTAACAAACATGAACCAAAGTTTGGAAGGGAAAAAAAAAGAACAATAATATCATCTTCAAATAATAAAAGGGCAGCCAGAGATTCAGGCTGAGTCATCAAGAGTGCTACTTAAGAAATTATAACTTAAATAAACTATTCAAAAGGTACTCAACAATTTACATCATTTATTGCATATATATCACACTAATGATGCCTTCCTAAGCAGTGATTTCAATAGGCGCTCGGGTGCTCGCCTAGGCGCTCAAGCGAGGCGAGGTGAGGCTCGAGCACCTCGCTTCAAAGAGGCGTCACCTAGGCGTTCGCCCGAGCCCAAGCTTCGAGCGAGCGCCCGAGTTAAATTAGGCGACTGAACCAGTGTTTTACGTTTGGTTTGGTCTCCGATGCTTTAGTTGGTTCGATTAAACCAACCAAACCACCGATATCAGCCTCCCAACAGCCCTCTCGCGACTTCCCCAACCCTAATCCTGCTCGTGATTCTGCCACTGACATTTCCTCTCTACTGTCACTGCCTCTCTCCGCTATCGTTGCCTATCTTCGTTGCTGCTGCTCTCCGCTGCCACTGTCGCTGTTGTCGTTGTCACTATCGCCACTCCCACTACCGTTGCTGCTTCTCTCAGTCTTACTCTTACATCACTGTCACTGCTACCGCTGCCACAAACGCTACTGTCGCTGCTTGCCACTATCGTCACTCCCGCTCCCATTACTGCTATTGTTACTCTTACTCCCTCTACTCACATCGAGTTGATAGTATACTGTTAATAGTATCTTAACAGTATACTAATTATATACTAGTAACAATATTTATTTTATTTATTAGATTAATAATATATTATTTTTATTTTAATAATGCTAATTTTTATTTATTTGAAATTATTGTTATTGTTTTGAATTTTGAGATTTTTTGTTAATGTGAAATTGTGATTATGTAAGATTTTCTATTTAATATCATATTTTTATTTAAATAATTATATTTATTAATTAATTTATATATTTTAATATTTTAGCGTCTCGTTTCGCTCGGGTGAGCGTCGAGCGCCTCGGGCATTTTTGCACCTTGGCACCTTTTAACGTATAATGCTTTTTAAAATCACTGTTCCTAAGTCAAATAGTGAACTTTCCCCAATACTAGAATACTAGGGAATGGAGCTCCTATGCTTAAAGTCTAAAGCACTAGAGACAATAATCAGTTAAATGATGATAGCCATTCAAAAACTTCTCTACATTTGGGCGTGGGATTATAAAGTCGAAGGAACATATGTTGCCACCTTTTTAGCATAGCAGCATTTACCATGTAATACTGATCCAAATGCCTCTTGTGCTAGATAGAACAAGCCAAATTTGATCATTCCTGTGTCAACATAACCAACACAACTCTCGGGGCCCTTTGCATGCCAGATGTACTGATCAGCACAGCAATTCTCATGGGAGATTATTCTTGCTCAGCATGTGCCTCAAATCTAATACAAAATGACAGAGAGTTTGGATATACTTGAGCTAAGACTTTGAGGGGCACAAAATACTAATAAGGATCCTAGAAAGTTGACTGGCCATGAAAATCACCTCATAGCTTGTTTGTTCATATTTGAGTCATACATGACAAAACCTCCAGAAGCAAAACCCTAAGGCTCGGAAATATGACAATTTGGGTAAAAAAGGAAGAAAAAGAAAAAAAAAACCACTATGTACATCTCCTTAACAGTTTATTATATCCAACCATGTGATTCTGACACCTTTGACTAGGTATGAAATACTACCTTTAGTTCATACCTAAACTATATAATTTATTAGGAGATGAATAAATATGTATTACTAATAAGATTATACCATTATATTGTATGTTCATGAACTTTTAGTAGCAAATATGAATTTCAGGTTAACAAGTATTAAATACACAATTGATTTTCATTGAATGACCCATACTCCAAAACCTGAAGATAATTTGATTCCTAAATAACATTACAAACATGAAACAGTGCCAGAGAACAAATCAATGTAGAAGCATAGCAAACAAGTGTTTACAGACACTAGCATGGTAATAATTCAAAGATTATGCAAAGTAATTGGTAAAAACATTTTTAAAAAGCAAGAAGCCACATATGAACATGCAAGTTTTTTGGTGCTTGGGCAACCTTAAGCATTCATTAATGAGCACAGTGCCTAACCCAAACACCAGCCACCAGGAAGTACCAGATACCCAAACTGAAACCTAACAAACATCCAGGCAACTACCTATATGTAGATGGTCACATATGATGATTATTGTTAATCAAGTAGGTTGTTCAGTTAGAATCACATCAGTGGTGGTGAACTTCTTTGCCAAATAACCAAATCATGTGTCTTCTATCTGATCTTTTGTCTTCTTTTGCATTAATTATAATTGTGGTAGTATTTGTTTCCCGGAGATTTAGGTTTGTTGAACAAGTCTTTTATATAGAATTGTACCATGATATACCAACAGCAAGAAAAAAAACCATGAAGTCCCACCTTCTTGAGGCTGCAAAATATGTCTTTTCCTCACCAATGAAAATGATCTATACTAAGGAGTGATAACAATGGTCAAATTAATCGCCATCACTATCACGTAAAACCTCCCTCCTTTTTCAGACTTGCAACCTACACTAAAAGAAAGATTTAAAATAACCATAGTGTACTTCTCAATAAAATCCTTGGTCGTCTCCAATGACTTCATCCAATGATTGGTAGTGTAAAGACACAAAAATATCTCACTCTCAAAACTAAAATATAGGAAGAATAACAATGTAACTGTTTAAAAGACAACAAAAAAATTATATAACAAATAATTGCTTTGGTTGCTAAGGTAGGAGAAAGGGGAACAACATTATTATAACTCCTTCCCGTAGCATCAAAAAAATCTAGAAAATATAACTTGAGTAAATTATGTCCACCAAGTTTCCTAATGTGATTAACAATTTTTTGCCTCAAATTATAAAAGGACAACAGATTAAGACTAAGAAATCAGAACAACCAAATCACTCTTGCCCGAGTTTTCTGTCTCTCTAGAAATTTTAGTTTGACCATACAAAAGGGAAGGCTTAAGTTATTTTTTTCCCTTTTCATTTCCTCTTAGAACTTATTTTCTTCATTTCTAATCAGACTGACAGTCACAAGTTAATGAGGCAAAAATTAACACCAACTAGTACAGCATTAGATGCCAAATTTTTCTCCCCTTCTTTTGTTTTAACTTCTGGCTTATCGTTTCCTTCTCTCTTTTTGTTAAATGAGTAACCAAAGAGCCTTAAATTTCTTTTCGATGATCTTCCCAGACCTACCTTGTTTATGAATAAAACTTTGGTGAGCACAAGTTTATTACTGTCTAGTTGTTTGATGCATCTAGTTGCTAACCTGCATGCATAAGATCAGCAAAAAGAGTTTTATTAGATATTCTAATTGCAATCTGTTTCAATGTATTATATTATATGCATATATATCCTGAAGCCACTCCTAAAAGATTACTCATCCTATGTGGGTCACTCATAAAAATGAGTTTGGCATAGGCCCTATAAGTTAGTGAGAGAACCACAGATCATTATATTAGGGAGATATATTTGTGCATTCCTAATCTCTTCTGATGAAGCATGAAAGCTTCACGTTCATCTGCTCTAATGGTAGAAAGTTGATGGTGACACACCAGCAGCACTCGGTGATGATGTGGCAGCAGCAACAATAAAGCAGCGACCAGTAACTAGAAGTACAGGTCATTTTCTTTGTTTCCACCTTTTCAGTCACATGTGTACAAAATCCGTGACACATGATTTTGGAAAAAACAGACCTCTTGTGAACTATTTTGCATAATGCAAAGCAAGCTAGATCTTAAGAAACACATCAAATATAAGACAATTATATAACAATTGACATTCCTAGATATAAATTTGTGTCAGATCAAAATCCTCATCAAACAAATTTATTTTATAATACTGACTACAGTAAAAACATGATACACCAAAGTTCAACGAAAGGTGGAGACAGTACCACAAACAAGTTTTTTTTTTATTTTCATCTCCTACAGTGAAACATACCAGATAGTAGATGACTATGCATATTCTTAAAGAACTGCAAAATCCAGCTAGTGCATGCCATGTACAAGAGATTAACTTATATACAGTCCAACTACGTCTTAACAATGGGGCCTATGAGGATGGAGGATTACAAGCCACCACCTTTTTCGACAAGAGAGGCAAAGCATAAAGTCTAAGCAGGAAATAGACCCCACTGACTACATCAACCAGAATAGAATTGCCCCTAACCTGGAAAGACTATGAACTACAAAAGAAAACAGATATACTCCACACGAAATGTTTAAAGATCACAAATGCAATAATCTCTAAAGAAGATTATTTGTATGTACAAAACATTAAACAAATGATATTAATTCAAGCACCATTTACTCGAGAATGCTTAATTCCTACTAAATGAGCGGCATATTGTCAGCCTTCAATTGTAGTCTGATCAAATTATATGAAAGGGGTTCATTATTCTAAGCATGGAATATGGCTAACTCCAAGATTCCGCCTTTTGAAAATCAAGTACATTCATTTACCTACTTCCCTTCTTTGGAACAGATACCCCATCTTTGGACTTTCCACCTGCGATTGCCGAATGAATAAGGCCAATCCTTTTATTAATTTGCACTTATATAATAAGAAAATGCATACATCCATAAGATAAATAATGAAAAGGAGCTTGTGGTAGATACAAAAAAGAAATTTCTCGTTCTAATAACTAACCTTCTGGGCCGGCCTTAAGCTTCTCATTTGGATCAATGACCCCTCCCCTGACAAACGTCTTCGAACCAGGAGTATTATCGCCCTTAAAGGACTCCACAAATTCAGCATAAACACGAGCAGCTTCATCCTCTTCTCTCTTCAAAGTACGCCGCAATTAAAGAAAATCGCACACATAAATAAAGATCGTTAATCAAGAAGTTTCACCCTCGCTTCCACGACATTTGAGAGAAATTGAAGGCCACTTACCTTCTTTCTCGCCTCTTCAGCTTCCCTGTGCCTGTGGAAAGGTATCTTCTTCTGGGACGAGCCCATCCTGTGCTCCACTCTAAACCCACCAAAACCGCATCACAAAATGCAAAAGGGCAACAAAGATAGGGTTTTTTTTTCTTGCAAGAAAACAATAGAAAACAATTCCAATATAGCACATAAGATCTTTGGATTTCGAAGGCAAGGAGAGAAAATCGATCGGTCATGGACAAAAAGGCCATAAAAGACAGTAGCGAATAAAAGCTCAGCACCCCACTACTCGGAGAAAACCCTAAAGCGAGAAGGAACAGAAGGGATCACCTGAGCGGAAGGCTTGGACTCCGATGGTTCCAAAAGAGAAGATTATTAGGGTTTCGGGGGGGGGGCGACGGCGAGCGACGGCGCCCGCCGAAGAGACGAGGGAGGGCTAACGAGAAGGGCTTCCGAGTCTCGACAAATCTTCAATTTACGCCTCCGGGTAGAAATTATTTGGTCCTCATGATTTGCTTGTTACGTTTCCCGTAAACTTAATGCGATGGAATCGTGGGTCCCTTCTTGATGGATGATAACAACCGTCCGATGGAGGGTAACCAAGGAGGATGTCAAATTACAGATATATCCCTCTAAATTATTTATTTACGTACATATATTTATAATGAATTTTAATTAATAACAACAAACACCGTTTAAGAATTTTTCGTGATGCTATTTTTAAATATTTTCATATATTAATTGTGTTTAGAATTCAAACTAGTAAGTGATCACCAATAATTAATGAATACCCCAATTTTTTGATTTATTTCAATAGTCATATTGCGATGTCATAGATTTGAACCATTTAATAGAAAATTAACTTTGCCAATGTTAGGATCGAGAGCACTAAGAGGGGGGGGGGGTGAATTAGTGCAGCGGAAATCTTACAGCGATTAAAAACCAAAAGCTGCGTTCGTTCAAAAACTATTATGATGCAGAAGCAAATTTTCAGTTTGTATCTAAGTGCAGTTTGCGTCTAAGCGCAGATTGCGTCTAAGCGCAGTTTTGCGTCTAAGCGCAGTTTACGTCTAAACTCAGATTTACGTCTAAACGCAGTTTTACGTCTAAACGCAGATTTACGTCTAAACGCAGATTTACGTCTAAACGCAGATTTACGTCTAAACTCAGATTTACGTCTAAACTCAGATTTACGTCTAAACGCAGTTTTACGTCTAAACGCAGATTTACGTCTAAACGCAATTTTACGTCTAGACGCAGATTTACGTCTAAACTTTGAAACTCGTTTGTATACTCGCAGAAAGCAGTATGCAGTTGAAATCAAGACGTAAACGTAAACTGAGATATGATGATTGTGCGAGGAAAGCCGATTTACGTCTGAATGCAGTTTTACGTCTAAATGTTGAAACTCGTTCGTAAAATTGTAGAGGACAGTTTGCAGTTATCAATAGGATCAAAATGTAAGGGTAAACTGCAAAGAAGCTCGTTCGTAAAAGCACGGAAGACAGTTCTGCAGAATCAAACGTAAACGTAAACTGTAATGTATGAAAATACGAATTTACGTCTGAATGCAGATTCGGAAGAACAGCACTTAGAACTTGTTCGTGAAAGCGCAGAGAGCAGTAGTAATGAAGGAGGTTTGCAGTAATGATAAAGTGCTCGAGAATAAACGCAAACCAGAGATTTAGAGTGGTTCGGTCAGCCTTGACCTACTCCACTTTTGGCTTCCTCCACCGACGAGGTTGCCGACGTCAACTAGGTGCCTTCCTTCAATGGGCGAAGGCTAACTGCCCTTTTACAGTTTCTCTCCTTTTGACAGGCTCAGGAGACAACCTTTACAGACCTTTCTCTCCTCACTTTACAACTGAAAACTTGAAGAACAGAAGGAGGAAACTTAAAGGCTTTACAACACTTTTGAGCTCTTAGAATCACAGAAAAGATCAAGATTTCGGTGTAGGTCTGTATCTTTTCAGTGCTGAATGGGTGGGGTATTTATAGGCCCCAACCCAATTCAAAATTCGAGCTCAAAACGATCAAATCGATCAAATCCCATAATTCTGGGATCAGGCGGTTGCACCTCTTGACCGGAGAGGTGGCACCGCCTGGCAGAGCTCGAAGACTGAGCTCAGGCGATTGCTCTTCTCTGCCAGAGCTCGAAGACTGAGCTCGATGGTTGCATCACCTGGCAGAGCTCGAAGACTGAGCTTGGTGGTTGCACCACCTGGCAGAGCTCGAAGTCTGAGCTCGGTGGTTGCATCACCTGGCAGAGCTCGAAACTGAGCTCAGGCTGATGCACCTCTCTGCCAGAGCTCGAAGACTGAGCTCGGTGGTTGCATCACCTGCCAGAGCTCGAGACTGAGCTCAGGCTGATGCACCTCTCTGCCAGAGCTCGAAGACTGAGCTCGGTGGTTGCATCGCCTGGCAGAGCTCGAAACTTGAGCTCTGGCGGTGTTACCTCTTGACAGAGGAGGTTGCACCGCCCAGTCTAGCTCGAAGACTGAGCTCTGGGCGGTTGCACCTCTTGGCTGGGGCGGTTGCACCTCCCAGCCTCGCACCCCTGGCGGTTGCACCTCCTGGCTGGGGCGGTTGCACCTCCTGGTGCAATCAGGGTCCGAATGGTTCGCTCCATTCGGCCCAATTTGAATCTTTTCAGGGGCCCAATTGCCCCAAGATTAAGCTAATGGGATCACCTCCCATTTTCATGCTTAATCATCATGCTAACTACGATTAACTCTAAGACAACTTCTGCAGCTTTGCTCCGATGCGTCAATCGCTTCTTCCGGCGAGTTTCCGGCCAACTTCCGTCGATCATCCGATAAACCCTCGGTGATCCTTCTGCGGACATACGGCATACTCCTGGACTTTGCGACGATCCACTTGGCGAGTTCCGACGAGCTTCGCTTGGCAAGCTTCTGGACTTCTCGGATCTGTTCTCGCTGAACCTCCGACGACCGTCCGAACTTCCGTCGAACTCTCGAACTCCCAACGTGATCATGATCTTGACTCCGGCGCAACACCTGCTGCTTGTCTTACTCTCATCGTAGTTAATCCTGCACACTTATCTCAACACATAGATTAGATAACAAATGACAATTGACTTCATCATCAAAATCCGAGATTCAACAATCTCCCCCTTTTTGATGATGACAATCAATTGATAAAGGAGTTGTCCTTAACTCCCCCTATCTATATGCCATAGTTGAGATAAGTCAACCTTGAATTCAAGACCTAAGAATTCAAGTGACGTATTGATAAGTTAGATCAGTTAAACTTATCAATGCTCTCATCATGATACCCATCATGATGTATCTCTTCAAGAATGATGTCAAGGCATGACATACATCATCAGGTTTGTATGATAGTGTTTGTAACTATTCATCATGTAATAATATAAAGCTACGAATGACTTTTTACATGATGCACATATTTGAGATTTTCTAGCAAGTTTGTATTTTCTTCACAATATAGAATATTAAATCAAGATATGATGCAAACTATAGCACATGTTCACATATCTCTTGGTGATGCAAGGATGGCATAACATTGTTTATAGCATCACTCAAGTATTTGCAACTATGACATAGACATGATTATGGCAGTTCAGCTATGACATAGTGTTTATCAATTCATATGTTTCTCCTCCTTTGTCATCAACAAAAAGCATGATAGCATTATCAAGCATATAAAGGAAGTCATGACACATATATCTCTTTATTGTTTGTTGCTTGACGGAGGAAAGTCATTTTTCAAAGAGTTTTCATAAGAGTATACAGGAACATCCCATACAAACCGAAAAATGAACTTCTTACATGCATTTGGTTAAAAATATTTGTCACATAATTTACAACATATTATTTGATCAAGCGTTGTCAAGGCATGTAATAGTAATAACATCCGAAAAATAATTTTAACTAGTTTAAGTATTCGGATACATCAACATTCCTAATTCTCTTCTTATGTAATCAAATTGTTCTTCACATAGGGGTTTTGTGAAGATATCAGCCAGTTGATGTTTGGTATCAATAAACTCTATGGTTACATCATGATTAAAGACATGATCTCGTATAAAGTGATGTCTAATATCAATGTGTTTGATTCTTGAGTGTTAAGCTTTTGATGTAGTAACACAATTATTTCAAGTGCAGCATTCTATCATATTGCATAGCAAGATTTTTATTTTAGCAAGTGTAGCATTGCATCACATGGTAAGATATCAGCTCGTACGATGCAAATTTTTGTTTGATATCTTGATACATGGCATGATAGCAATCATATTAGTAATAGCAACCATATCAATGTCATACTGCTGACTTATCAACTACATTGGTATGTTGCTTCATATTTTTCAAGGCATAGGCTTTTAAACCTTTTTAGTTTCAGTGCAAAAACCGAGATAAACAACAAGAGATGTTTGCAAATATGCTTACACAAACAAAGATAACCATATCAGGGTAACATATGTACAGCATATCAGGTAACCATAAAGACAAAGTCCTTCATGAATAACATAAGGAGTTTACAACATGTCATATCAAAAACAGCAGACGTTCATACAAGCTTATTCATGAGGTGGAAGATTAAAGTGCCTAAGTAAAGAGTCAAATTGTCGATGGATTTGCTGCAGCTCGGTTAGGATTTGATCTTGTCGAAGTTCAAGCCGTTCTTGTCTTTGTTCAAATCGGTCCATCCGAATCCCGATATCTTCGATGGATGATGTGTGAGTTTGCTCAACCGGATGTGTTTCCTCAAAGGGACAGATCGGAGGAGAGTGGGTACTTCTAAAGACTGGGGTTTCCGGCTCTGGTTCAGGTTCAGGTTCAAGCTGAGGGGGATCAGTTCTTCTAGGCAGTCTAACCCAGTTACCGTTTCTATAGTGACATCTTAGTCGGTGAAGTAGATTTTTGTTTATTATGCTGAATCTATCTGTTTTCATTACTTCTTCTTCTAGTGGTATTTGAATGTCGTAAGCTTTCATTATTCTAGTAATTATTCCACCATATGGGAGCATCATATTTTTCGTAGATAATTCTAACATGTTTTGTTGGATCAGATAGCCAAGACAAATGTCACGTCCTTTCATGATTAGGTATATAATTCCTAATTCCAATTGACTCACTTCATCATGATGGTATTGTTTAGGAAGAATTATACTAGTCATGATATGATGAAGTATCTTAGTGTTAAAGGGCAATAGATGTTCACAACTTTTAGGAACAGATTCTATGTTAGGATTGGCAAGGATTGTTCCTATGGCTTCAACGTAGGATGTTTCAATGGTTTTTTCATCCCATGATCCTTTAAAGTAAAGTCCTATGCTTTTCATGGGAATACCTATCATATCACAAATGAATCTATCAGTGATTGAGATGTGTTGTCCTAAGAGATAGGTTGACATCCTTTCTTCATCATCTATTTGCATGTTGTTGTAAAACAATCTAACTAGTCTAGGATAAATGGGTTCGTTGATCTGCAAAATTGGAAGTAGATTTAGGTTTGCAAACCATTGGATAGTCTCTACATCTCTTAGTTCATTCAGATCTACGTATTTTCCCTTATTGATGCTTCTTAGTTCGAAGGAGAGAAATTTTTCAGCATGGTTTTTGGAATCAAAAAGAGTGAGATCAAACTCTTCTACTACTCTCCTCTTTCCCTTGTCCCTTGAGGATCTTCTAGATCCCATAACTACTACTGTTTTAGAGGGATGATGATGAGCTAAAGTAAATGAAGAACAAAACAGAATTTAAGAGTTTCTTAGAGAGTACCTTTGTGAAATCTTCAAGAGAATGAAGGATTCTTGATGTTTTGCTCCGAAATGGGAGGTATTTGGAAGGCTTAGAGGAGAGAAATGAGAATGGAGGAGACTTGGAAGAGTAGAGGAGGAAATGGGGGTGAGTTGGGGTCGGTTCCTTAGCCGGCCCTAGTGTGGGTTTAAAGGGCAGAGCTGCTGGCGGTTGCACCTCTGGCTGGAGCGGTGCAACCTCTGGCAACCCGTGACAGCTGGAGGTGCCACCGCCAGCTGGAGAGGTGCCACCGCCTGCAGCCAGTGACCACCTAAGATGATTTGATTAGGGAGCCTTTGCCTTGAGGAGAGTTTCAGAGCAATTAATGTTTGTTACATGATTTCGTATGAGTTTTTATTTAAGGAAGAGGCTCTTTGTACGATCAAGATAGATCTTTTAACGTGCATACGTATGTTTGTTTGGTATCCCTTTTAAGATCATGACATATTTAGTTTCTGCAAGAATTAATTCGTAGATGAACGGGTTTTGACGATCGGGGGGGTATGTGAATTTGGATATCATATGTTTCTAATAAGGTCGTATCGTATTTGTGATTTCACAACTTCCACTTGTTACTTAAGCGTTGCGAGTTCCTTTTTGATTCTTGGTTTATGACCATTGAGAGTCAAGGAGCAGAATATTATTTCTTGCTCCGGCCTAGACTTTTAATGTTTTTATAGGAAGGGATGATTTTTAGGAACCCATTTGCTTTTGGGTGTCTCATAAATAGATCTACATTTTCTATCATGTTGCATAGAGTTTATCATGGTTCCTTTAGGAACCCAAATTAATTTGTTTGGACTTATTTTCTTGAATGGACAACAATGTGTCTTGTGTCCAGATTTGCAACAAAAGTTGCACTTGGTTTGGTGTTGAACATGTAAGATGGAGCCTTTTATGAAGGTGGTTGGATTTTGATGAGGATTTCTCACAAATCCAATCCCGCTCCTTTTTGGAGTGTGACCCTTGTTTGCAAGGATCATGTTTAATGACTTGCTACCAACCTCGAATTTCTTCAAGGTGTCCTTGAGTAGCAGATTTTCTTTTTGCATAGTTTCTAAATCATGACATTTGATACATGAATTTAAACTATCATGATGTTCGACTTTTAACTTATCAAACTCACAAGTAAGACTATCATGCATCTTTTTCAGCAATTTATATTTTCTACTTATGCTCTTGCATTCGTCAAATAAGTCATTGAAGGCATTTAATAATTCATCGAAAGATAAATCAGCATCTAATAAATCCGTTACCTCTTCTCCGATGGCCATTAAGGCGTAGTGAGCAACTTGCTCGGTGTTGGACTCCTCTTCCTCATATGCGCTCGAATCATCCCATGTTGCTTGGAGCGCCTTCTTCTTTGTTGTTCTTTTCTTGACTTGGGGACAATCACTCTTGTAGTGTCCCGGCTTTTTACATTCGTAGCAGATCACTTGGTCCTTCTTGGGTTCAAGTTTATTTTTCACATCGTTTTTAAACTTGTTTCTTTTGAAGAATTTCTTAAACTTTCTTGTCAAAAGTGCCAAGTCATCATCACAGTCCTCATCACTTGAGTTTTCTCTCAAGTGGCATTCAGAAGTTTTAAGTGTCATATCCTTCCTGTTCTTTGGAAGGATGTCTTCTTGCTCTTCATGAGCTTTGCAAGTCATTTCGTATGTCATTAATGACCCGATTAGTTCTTCAAGAGGGAAATTTCGCAGATCTTTTGCCTCTTGAATAGCGGTGACTTTAGGATCCCAACTCTTAGGAAGGGATCTTAGTATCTTATTAACAAGCTCAAAATCCGAAAAGCTCTTTCCGAGTCCTTTTAGACCGTTGACGACATCCGTGAAACGGGTAAACATGTCGCCAATGGTTTCACTCGGTTTCATTCGGAAAAGTTCAAAAGAATGCAGCAACAGATTGATTTTTGACTCTTTCACTCTACTTGTGCCCTCGTGGGTCACTTCAAGTGTGTGCCAAATATCAAAAGCAGTTTCGCAAGTTGAAACACGATTAAACTCGTTTTTATCAAGTGCACAAAATAAGGCATTCATAGCCTTTGCATTAAGAGCGAAAGCCTTCTTCTCCAAATCGTTCCAATCGATCATTGGAAGAGAAGATTTTGAAAATCCATTTTCAACAAGGTTCCACAGTTCAAAATCCATAGAAATAAGAAAGATCCTCATTCGGGTCTTCCAGTAAGTGTAGTCCGTTCCACTGAACATGGGTGGACATGTAATCGAATGCCCCTCTTGGTTTCCGACGTATGCCATCTCTCTTGGGTTTTAATCCTCTAGAGAGTTAACCTTGCTCTGATACCAATTGTTAGGATCGAGAGCACTAAGAGGGGGGGGGGGGGTGGAATTAGTGCAGCGGAAATCTTACAGCGATTAAAAACCAAAAGCTGCGTTCGTTCAAAAACTATTATGATGCAGAAGCAAATATTCAGTTTGTATCTAAGTGCAGTTTGCGTCTAAGCGCAGATTGCGTCTAAGCGCAGTTTTGCGTCTAAGCGCAGTTTACGTCTAAACTCAGATTTACGTCTAAACACAGTTTTACGTCTAAACGCAGATTTACGTCTAAACGCAGATTTACGTCTAAACGCAGATTTACGTCTAAACTCAGATTTACGTCTAAACTCAGATTTACGTCTAAACGCAGTTTTACGTCTAAACGCAGATTTACGTCTAAACTTTGAAACTCGTTTGTATACTCGCAGAAAGCAGTATGCAGTTGAAATCAAGACGTAAACGTAAACTGAGATATGATGATTGTGCGAGGAAAGCCGATTTACGTCTGAATGCAGTTTTACGTCTAAATGTTGAAACTCGTTCGTAAAATTGTAGAGGACAGTTTGCAGTTATCAATAGGATCAAAATGTAAGGGTAAACTGCAAAGAAGCTCGTTCGTAAAAGCACGGAAGACAGTTCTGCAGAATCAAACGTAAACGTAAACTGTAATGTATGAAAATACGAATTTACGTCTGAATGCAGATTCGGAAGAACATCACTTAGAACTTGTTCGTGAAAGCGCAGAGAGCAGTAGTAATGAAGGAGGTTTGCAGTAATGATAAAGTGCTCGAGAATAAACGCAAACCAGAGATTTAGAGTGGTTCGGTCAGCCTTGACCTACTCCACTTTTGGCTTCCTCCACCGACGAGGTTGCCGACGTCAACTAGGTGCCTTCCTTCAATGGGCGAAGGCTAACTGCCCTTTTACAGTTTCTCTCCTTTTGACAGGCTCAGGAGACAACCTTTACAGACCTTTCTCTCCTCACTTTACAACTGAAAACTTGAAGAACAGAAGGAGGAAACTTAAAGGCTTTACAACACTTTTGAGCTCTTAGAATCACAGAAAAGATCAAGATTTCGGTGTAGGTCTGTATCTTTTCAGTGCTGAACGGGTGGGGTATTTATAGGCCCCAACCCAATTCAAAATTCGAGCTCAAAACGATCAAATCGATCAAATCCCAGAATTCTGGGATCAGGCGGTTGCACCTCTTGACTGGAGAGGTGGCACCGCCTGGCAGAGCTCGAAGACTGAGCTCAGGCGATTGCTCTTCTCTGCCAGAGCTCGAAGACTGAGCTCGATGGTTGCATCACCTGGCAGAGCTCGAAGACTGAGCTTGGTGGTTGCACCACCTGGCATAGCTCGAAGTCTGAGCTCGGTGGTTGCATCACCTGGCAGAGCTCGAAACTGAGCTCAGGCTGATGCACCTCTCTGCCAGAGCTCGAAGACTGAACTCGGTGGTTGCATCACCTGCCAGAGCTCGAGACTGAGCTCAGGCTGATGCACCTCTCTGCCAGAGCTCGAAGACTGAGCTCGGTGGTTGCATCGCCTGGCAGAGCTCGAAACTTGAGCTCTGGCGGTGTTACCTCTTGACAGAGGAGGTTGCACCGCCCAGTCTAGCTCGAAGACTGAGCTCTGGGCGGTTGCACCTCTTGGCTGGGGCGGTTGCACCTCCCAGCCTCGCACCCCTGGCGGTTGCACCTCCTGGCTGGGGCGGTTGCACCTCCCAACCTCACAGCCCTGGCGGTTGCACCTCCTGGCTGGGGCGGTTGCACCTCCTGGTGCAATCAGGGTCCGAATGGTTCGCTCCATTCGGCCCAATTTGAATCTTTTCAAGGGCCCAATTGCCCCAAGATTAAGCTAATGGGATCACCTCCCATTTTCATGCTTAATCATCATGCTAACTACGATTAACTCTAAGACAACTTCTGCAGCTTTGCTCCGATGCGTCAATCGCTTCTTCCGGCGAGTTTCCGGCCAACTTCCGTCGATCATCCGATAAACCCTCGGTGATCCTTCTGCGGACATACGGCATACTCCTGGACTTTGCGACGATCCACTTGGCGAGTTCCGACGAGCTTCGCTTGGCAAGCTTCTGGACTTCTCGGATCTGTTCTCTCTGAACCTCCGACGACCGTCCGAACTTCCGTCGAACTCTCGAACTCCCAACGTGATCATGATCTTGACTCCGGCGCAACACCTGCTGCTTGTGTTACTCTCATCGTAGTTAATCCTGCACACTTATCTCAACACATAGATTAGATAACAAATGACAATTGACTTCATTATCAAAATCCGAGATTCAACAGCCAAAACTTCGTTTAGTTAGACACGCGACGTGTGTTACCCGTTGGATCTTACCACATTCATTTTTCAGTTGATAAGTGTGTCGGGAGATAAGGGATAGTTTAGGAGACAAACACATCCCAAACTATCCCTTACTCAAAAATCCATTCGTCAATTAGGTATGCCACGTGGCATATAAATATAAGAGGAATATCCCTTGTTAAAAATATTTAATATTTTTATAATTGATGATTATTACAAATAAATATTATATAAAGTGATATATTCGAATATATTTTCATTTCAGACTTACTAAATTAAGAATAATTTTTTTTGCTATTTATTACGATGCACATATACTAACTTTACCATCGAATGAGTAACTTTTATAACAGGAAACCCAAGTAAGATCTGAAATTTGTTTTATCAACCAAATTGTTCCTTTCACCTATCTATTTTCTCTCTTGGACATGATCACATTTGGAAAATAAGATATATCAAATCATCTTAGGCGATCAAAATAAAAGCTTAGCTTATGAAAACAAGTTATTTATTTGATAATAATACATGCTTCCAGCTTTATCAGGGTCGGTATTAAAGGGACTCACTCTTATGCACGTTCATCATCAATATAAAATAAGAAACCCAGTCTCGTTTATCGCCAATAAAAATGAAGAATCGACTCTTGCTATTCCATGGTCCAAATAGGGAACATATTCCCAACAAAGATCTCTCGATTAATCTAATCATCACTATATCAGTGTGACGAACAGCTGACATCTAAAATATGTTAGAAAGATGTTATAATTAGAAAGTAATGCTGATTTGATCTAAGAATCATATTGTTCCTGTTATCATGTGATGCGCGACAGGGCAACAGCATCTTCGAAACGGTCGTTATAACGGCAAACTAATTAGGGTTTCGAAAAGAACCTGCGATCGCTAGAGATCCAACGGTTTGTAGCAGTGATTGATCTCGCTGTTCGACCAATCTTAGCCGTCCACAGCGCGACGGACGGAACCGTTTCATTGTGCTCCTTTCCCTTTTCTCCCGATTTAATATAAATATCCTTCGACGGCAGTCGTTGGAGCATGGTCTTCTTCGCCATTCTCCAGCCGCTCCGCTACCGAGTCTTCCCTAGGGCTAGGGTTAGCGCCTCGGTCTTCTCCACCGCTACCTTCGTCCCCAAGCAGGCGGTGAAGATGGCCAACGAGGCGACACCGGTGGAGTGGCCGGCGACCAAGGTGAGGGAAACCTTCTTCCGCTTTTTCGAGGGCAAGGAGCACGTCGACTGGCGGTCGAGCCCCGTGGTTCCCCTCGATGATCCCACCCTTCTCTTCGCCAACGCGGGAATGAACCAGTTCAAGCCGATCTTTCTTGGGACCGTGAACCCCACGACGCCACTTGGCCGGCTCAGGCGAGCGTATAACACCCAAAAGTGCATCCGCGCCGGAGGGAAGCACAACGATCTTGACGATGTCGGGAAGGATACCTACCACCATACGTTCTTTGAGATGCTCGGCAATTGGTCGTTCGGTGATTACTTTAAGGCTGAGGCCATCACTTGGGCCTGGGAACTCCTCACCGAGGTCCTAAACCACATCTAGATTCAAGTTCCTTTCTTGTTTCTTAACGTAACTTCTTCATTCTTTTTTGTCGTTAAAAGTATTTCTTTCTTAGTCTCCATGTCACTGTGGAAAAGACTTGCATCTTTTGACCTAATCTGGGTTTTTGGTATGTAGCTTAACATATTATTAGTCACGCCCAATACAGAGATCTGTGTTCTTTTTTTCCTTTCGTTTTTCTAGAAGTTACGCAATTGTTTGATTTCCAGTATTATTGAACAAGATATGCAAGCAGTTGGAGTCAGATCTGAGTATTGGTTCTAGAAGTCCATAGTACAGCGTCAATAGACACTGGATGATAAAAGATGCAACTTTTACTTTGTGAAGAGACAGTTAGGTTAATTACTATATACAAGTAACACAAGACATTCTCGATATTATTTTATCATTGTGTCAGTTGTCAATCATGTGGAGCGTTTTTATCTTGTTCGTCAGCTGACAATTGTTATTTGCTTATCAATCTGCAGGTGTATGAATTGCCTAAAGACAGGATTTATGCTACTTATTTTGGTGGTGATGAGAAGTTAGGCCTTCCAGCTGATAATGAAGCTAGAGATATATGGCTAAGATTTTTGGAGCCTCAACGAGTGCTGCCTTTTGGTTGCAAGGTAATATATGTAAAATTGCAAGTGATATTGCACAATATGGCATTAAAGTCACTTAGACATATAAAATAATATGCATTATGTTGCAGCATTTTTCAAAAAGTTCTGCCTTTCTTCTGGAGGAAAACGAAAATCATCTTTAATTTGTATGAAGTAGATGTAAAAAAAAGAAGATTTTGATAGCATTTCATGAGATTTTGTGGGCTTCCCACTAATGTCAGCCATCTAAAGCTACCACAATTAAGGCAAATTTATGCAAAGCTAGAAATGATTGTTGTGGAAAAAATCCTATAGCTTTTAGTTTACTCTCATGCAATTTGGGATCATTCATCTTAAATTTTCTGTAGACTTGCGAATATTGGTGGTGGTTAAAGTTGCTCTGTTGGTTGCTTAGGCTGGCACGCTGGCTATAAACATGCCTTGAGATGTCTAGACAGTCCTTACATGGACCATCATGTATACCATATGTATTTATGAATGCAAAGTATCCATTTTATAGGGTGATCGCGTTGAGGGGGATGAAAATAAAAGGCACGTGACATTTTGTATTCTTGGGTTGAGGGGAAAAATAAAAAGATGACTTGTGACAGTTTTTTATTATCTTATTTTAATTGATCTAACTAGTTTTTTCAAGTTATAATAAACCATTAATGCATTTCTGAGTGTCAATTTTACTTCTAGGAGAGTCAAATACATCAAAATCAACCCGAAATTGCATGAGACTCAGTGTGTATGTCAATACATATATATGTATATATGTATGCATATGAATAGGTAGTTTAAGAAAATTATGTGAGTTTCTTTTTTGATATGTAAGCTGAGCTATTACACCTGGGCTTTGGGAAAATTTCACTGCTTGGAGTTGCTTAAGAAGTCTCATGACTAATTTGAGAAAAGTTTGGAAGAAGCGGAAATGACGATTTTGCTACAGTTCCTAAATATTCATTTTAAAGGTATACATGCGTGGAACAGCTGATGGAACCTAATTCTCCAAACTAACAAAGATGAAATCAATGGTGGAAGCTGACAAGAATGTTCAAATGGGTTATACATTTGTCTTGATTGGCTGGCATAAAATTGATCTGGGATGTGTTTTAAGTTAATGGGCGACACTTTGGTAAATGCTGATAAGTTCCAGCAGACTACCAAAAATGATGCACATGTAAAATATAATATGCTGACAGTTTATGGAGTTGAAGCACATACACATCACTGTTTTGGTTGTGACTTTAAAGTCTCTTTTGCAGAATATGTTTTTTATTCTTGTTATTGATCATGCTCATCACTGTTCATATCAACTTTTTGTTAGTTTTTATTTTTTCAGTACATTTTTGCTACCTGAATATTGTTTAGAATCCTTTTAGCTTCTGGACATGCTGTCTATACTGCAAGCAGACATATTATGCTCATTAAAGAAAAAAACAGTTCTTGCATATTTTTGTCTCAGTGTTTCTTTGCATGTTTAACAGGACAACTTCTGGGAGATGGGTGATACTGGCCCTTGTGGACCTTGCACGGAAATTCATTTTGATCGCCTTGGCAATCGTGATGCAGCTTCCTTGGTCAATAATGATGATCCTACTTGCATTGAGATCTGGAACCTTGTGTTTATTCAGGTATGAAATTGGATATTCCTGTCCCTTTTTGCTTAAGTTTTTCATGTTCTTGTCTTTTGTACAGAGATTTGTCTTGAGTTCATGGTATTTATTGCTACTTCTTTTGCAGTTTAACAGGGAAAGTGATGGTAGTTTAAGGTCCTTACCGGCGAAACATGTTGATACAGGGTTGGGTTTTGAAAGATTGACTTCGATTCTTCAGAATAAAATGAGCAACTATGATACAGATGTATTCTTGCCCATATTTGATGCTATTCAACAAGTATGTTTTCAATTAATCAGATATTGTTGATGGGTTCTGAAGTGCATGATATGTTTTCTTGAGGAGATTTCCCTGTTGTTGTTGTGGCAGGTAACAGGGGCTCTGCCATACTCTGGCAAGGTTGGGGCAGATGATGTGGACAAAGTTGACATGGCTTACAGAGTGGTCGCTGATCACATAAGAACTCTTTCTTTTGCCATTGCTGATGGTTCCCGTCCTGGTAAATGTCTTGATTTGTTTTTTGTGCGATGCATACAAAATGCCAATGATTCTATGGACTTAATTTAATCACTTTGTTGCTTGAACTGAGCCAGCCAAAACTCATGACTGGGTCACTGTTCACACTAGTGGCCTTTAGTTGTTGAATATTATGCTATTTACAGAGATATTTGTTGCAAGTCTTATTCTTATTTACGATAACTCTTTCCCAAAGTTTCATAATATGATTTATGATTTTAATTCCTCTATAATATGTTTAATTTGTTTATAATCGTTTCATGTTTAATATTGTTCTTTATTATTTCTTTAATTTTTAAAATTGTTTGCTTGCTAATTACCATTGGGTGTGTTCATCTGTTACTATGTACTATCTTATAGCATGATGCTAATTTTGCATGCTTATTCCAAACTGTCAGGAGTTTGCATAATCATGAACTAACGTGCATGTCAAATTTCATATCCCACAAAAAATTGAATAGCTTGTGTAGTAAATTTGTCGCTTATGATTGACTTTTATTTAATTTCACATCTAGGTTCTGACTCATGCATCTTCATATCTGTCAAAAATCATATGCCTGAGTACTGAACCTGCAGGTAATGAGGGGCGAGAATATGTTCTTAGACGTATTCTTCGACGAGCTGTACGTTATGGTAGAGAAGTTTTAAAAGCACAAGAAGGATTTTTCAGTGGGTAAGGAAAATGACTTGTTATTTTGAAAGCTGTTTTTAATTTTTATTGGTGAACTGCCTTTTTATGTCTTCTGGGAGTTATCATGTTTTCTCAACGGGTGTATTTGATTGATATTAGAGGGCATACTGGAAAAGGGATGACTGGTTTTGTTGGTATAGTTGGTTTGCAATTGTCAAAATTAGTAAATCTGGAAATGTTGCAAGAATGAAACTGGAAAAGCTGCTGATTATAACATGTAATATGTAGTGGTGACCAGTAGTGATGATTCATAAGTGTCTTAAGGTGAGGGTCTAGCTGAGGATAAGGGTCATCAATTTGATTTAATTGAAGATGTATTGGTAGATTGCTTATGTAGCTGGACAGTGATAATCTTCAAGTATTGTACTTGAAAATTGTCATGGAGGATATTCTTTTGAAAATGATTTTTGATGACTTTGATTTTTCTATATAATAGATAAAGGATGTCACTATCAGGACATAGGAAGTAGGAACTGATTTGAATCTTGTGGAAGTTCCTCCGCATGCAGGCAATTCTTGCTTTAAAGTGTGATCCCTTATCAGAAAGTGATAATTTTGCAAAGGGTGAGCATTTCTTATGCTGATGCCTTTTCTGGACAGGCTACACTTGCAATTTAAATCAATGCTATTGTATATTTGTTGCTTGAGTGTACATTATTAATTCTGTTACCTAGGTTGTGTTTGAAAGTGAGGGTAGATGAACCTTTCCTTAATAATAATGTTAGGATATGCTTGTTAATGTTGTGTTAAAAATGTTGTGCTTTTTCTTCATTTTAAATGCTTCATCATTCAAGAATTGTTACTTATACAGGATATACACATGCATCTATATACACTGAACTTGTTGCCCATGCTTGTTCTTGTGAGTAACCTCAGACTGCAATGATATCTAGTCTTGTAGGGGTTGTCACGAAAGTGATGGGTGATGTATTTCCAGAGCTCAAGCAATATGAATCTAAGATACAAGAGATAATTGCAGATGAGGAAGCAAGTTTTGGAAGGACACTTTTAAAGGTATTTTTGATCTTTTTTGCATATGATCAACATTCTGAGGTGAATGACCTGAGGCTTCTTTTGCAAAATTAAAAAAAGGTCTTAGCACAAGACATTTCTTTTATTGTTTGGGGTTGCAAATCCTAACTGCATGTCATATGTTGAATTTACGATGCTGCATATTAACATTCTTCCTCTGTTTATTTGGGTTAAATTCTCTATGTTGCATGATAACTCTATGCCTCCTGTTAAAACATCAGAGTTTATTTCCACTATGTATATACAAGTCATTTCTTCCAACTTGTTTTACTTTTAACTGCTTGGGATACCATCTTTTGTTGTTGATATTCAGGTATTATCGATTATGTTGTTACTTTTTGGTATGAGAAGGCTATTAAAGAAATAGATGAACTGGCCATCAGGATGAAGCATGGCATGTGATTATCTTGGTTGTTTTTACATGTATATAGTGTATAATGGACATGAATGACATTATCTGGTATTTCTGTTGGAACACATTTGGATATTGGACATTCTGGAGGACCATACTTAGCAAATCACTTTGTGATCAGTTGAAAAAAAAAACTTAATCTATTTTGCTCATCGTCTAATCATACATTAAAAAGCAGTGAGTTTGGAACAGGCAGCAGTTTCGCCACATAAGTGGAAACAAGTGATTTACTCTATTTATTAATAATGGTTATAATTAGAGCTTGATGAAATTATCTTGTTTTTCAGGGAATTGAGAAGTTTAAGAAAGCTGCACAAGATGTTCAGGGCAGCAAAATAAGTGGCCAGGCATGTTTACTACTTTTTATGCCAATAAATTGTTTTATTTGTCCTTTTATGCTGTGAAATCTTATGCAACATTGAGTGAACTGGTTGCAGTCTAATTGGCCATATTCCTAAATCCTAACCTTGTTTTTTCTTTGCCCTTTCTGCTTGCAACGAATTGTTTTTTTGTCCTACCTGAACCTTGTACTTTGCTCCATGTCAGACTTTCTTTTAGCATAGAGGTGTAATATGCAAGTGCAATTTCACATTTTTTTTGCATTTTTGCACCAGATTATCTTTTGTTTTCCTTTGCTTGATTCTTATATTTTTAATATGTCTGTTTGAAATTTTATTAGCTTTTGGTGGTTTGTTTCCATATTCTTTGCACATATCTTACTTACTCTTTGATGAACTTCTTTTGTTTGCAGGAGGCATTTGTTTTGTGGGACACCTATGGTTTTCCTATGGATTTAACTCAGGTAAATTGCTGAATTCACTACCTGGACATTGTTCCTTTAATGTGTCTATCCATGTGTCTTAATATACATCTTTTACTATAATTATCTCTGTGCTTGATTTTTTTTTCTTTGTTTTTATCATCTATTTTTACAGCTAATGGCAGAAGAAAGAGGACTATCAGTCGACGTGGAAGGTTTTAATATTGCCATGGAAGAAGCCAGGCAAAAGGCTAGAACTGCTCGCAGTAAGGTGTGTTCTGCTCTTTTTTTTGTTTTGAAGTCAGATTTTTTAATCACTATAATTACTCTTCTCATACGCTGGGCTGCCCACTTGTTGTTCCTTTCTTTTCTTATTTTGTTGTTTTTCTGTAGGAAGGCTATGATAGGCTATTTGTAGATAATTAATATTTTTGTTACTTTATTGAATTGGATACCATTTTATGGTGTTAGTTTTTGGTATATAGTTTTTTAAAACCATCTGTTGCTTTATATGATTGGCAGGCAGTTGGGGACTCCATTGTGATGGATGCTGATGCTACATCCAAGTTGCATAAGAATGGTGTGCCTACAACAGATGATAGTTACAAGTTTATATGGCACCAGGTTTGTACCTAGAAGAACTTTGAATATTGGAGCAAGCTACTGGTTGGGTGCTGTGCAAACTACATCTTTTCAATATCATTGCAGCTTTTATTCTTGAGAACTATTATCTTAGGATTCTCTATACCTCTTGCATTTTTTTCCAACTTTCCAGTGTCATGAGCAAGATTCTCAATAGTTTATTTCTGTGGTTTGATCTTTCTTTATCACAAGCCCATTTTTTTTATGTCAGCATAGTTTTGTTATTCGGTGGCATGCTCAAATTTAAGTTCTTTATCTGCTAAGCACTATACAAGTTGATTGGAAAGTTAAAGCAGAAATTGTCCTTCAATAGGATCATGAAAGTGTAGTCAAAGCTATATATACTGGTGCGGAGTTCCTAGAGACAGCTTTTGATGGAGTTGACATAGGCATTGTTTTGGAAAGTACAAGTTTCTATGCTGAGCAAGGGGGTCAGGTAATGTGGGCTTCTTGATATATGAAAATCCATTTCTGTTCAAAAATCAAATTTTTTTTGTGACTATATGGACTTCTTAATTTATGAAAATCCATTTCTGTTTAAAAATCAAAACTTGTGACTATAAATTTACTTGGTGTATGGTTCTGTACTTTGTTTTTTGCTGAGGTTGTTTCTTGGCGTAACCATTTATGTGAAAACTGTAAATATAGAAGGTAATCTGTAGTGGGTACAGAGAATTGAGTTTACTGTAGGTCCTGAGATACTTTTACAGGAGATGTGTGATTCTCTTTTTTTGGGACTTGATCAAAAAATTTTCAGCAATTTCTGTGATAAGACTAATAGGGTTGGACACTTAATCTTAATTTTCTTTTTCTTTTTGGCCACAAATACTACCAGTATATGTATTATTAGCCTTCTGATAACCAGCCATGGACAAGTTTGCATGTGCAGTCAGTGACATGGGAATAGTTTAAGCTAGTTTCTCTATTGCAGTAATGGTTTTCAGGGATGTATGTGTGAGTTACATCTTAATTATGCAGGCATGCCCCCACACACAAATAGGACCATACACAAACATATACCGAATTCAGGAAAGAAGTTAAAAATAGAAACAATGGGGGAAAACATTAGACAGTTGAGATGACACGATTGACTAGTCTTTACAACAATGTTTATGTTATTGTGGTGTGGCTTTCTTTTGCCAGAGTCTTGTCCTCTAGAACAGCATTGTTTTTGTTACTCAGGAAGCCCAGAAATCTGCATGAATGGGCAACGGTAAAGTGTCTAAACAACATACATTCCTTTAATTGTTGCTTTCGAGCTCTTACTGGATGTATAGAATAGTGAAAATTTTCTTTTTCTTTAAAAATTGCTTGTTTGATAATTTATTGTGGCACAAATTACCTTATCTGGTATATATGACATAGATAACTTTAATTGATCACAACATAATATTTTCTATATGGTTATTTGTTTAAAGGTTTTGTGTTTGATATTCCCCTAATATCAAGTATCAACCATTTTATTATATCACAGTTGATCTTGCGTTTCAACTGTAATATAATAACTTTGATCTTATACTAACAGATTATCTAACTCTGAAAGGTTTTTTATATGTTTATTGTGTTTCAGTTGATATTTCATAACTTTGATTGATCACAGCATTATGTTTTCTAATGGTCATTTGTTTAAGCATTATATTGTAATGTTTTCCTCCTAAACATTATAACAAATCCATCTTTTTCTCAGTGTTTTGAGTTCTACTGGCTTCATTCATGTCTTGGGAAAGTAGAATTCTGTCTTACTTTTTTTTCGCATTAGATATATGACACTGGGTCAATTGATGGGTCATTTGGATCATTTCAAGTAAATACTGTTCAAGTATATGGAGGCTTTGTTCTTCATATTGGAACTTTAATTGGGGGGGCCAAAGCATTCTCTGTTGGCGACAAAGTAATATGCAAGGTAAAGTTTTAAAAAATAATGTTTAAATATGTTCTTCTCTAGATTGCCCTGTGTATTGACATTTTTTTCTGTTATTAATAGGTTGACTATGACAGACGTACCTTGATCGCTCCAAACCATACTTGCACTCACATGCTTAATTTCGCACTTAGGGTATTAAACATTTATGATTTTTTATGCCTTGTTTGATTTATTAGCTCATCTTCTAAACACTTATCCTTGTTCTGTCTGAAATTTAGGAAGTGCTTGGGGATCATGTTGATCAGAAGGGTTCAATTGTTCTTCCTGAGAAGTTAAGATTTGATTTCTCACATGGTAATGCTCAACTCTTTTTAATCTTTTTTTGGATGTTTATGGACTCTAATTTATTTGTCAATGTGTATCAGGGAAACCCATCCATCCTGAAGAACTGAGAAAAATTGAGTCCATTGTAAACCAGCAGATTAAAGATGAGTTAAATGTGTATGCAAGTGAAGCGACTCTGGCTGCTGCGAAGCAGATAGTTGGATTGCGAGCAGTATTTGGTGAGGTAAGTGCTTTGGTTTCTCGAATGACATAATCTTAAATGCGCACTTGGTTTCATGAGCAAACTTGTTGGAGTTGATTTCTGACCTAAATGCATTCTCAATTGTGCTCATATTCTTTGACATAGATCTATCCTGATCCTGTGAGGGTTGTGTCAATCGGCCATAAAGTGGAAGACCTTCTACAGGATCCAGACAATAAAGAATGGTTATCCATATCAACAGAATTATGTGGAGGTATGTTTTGAGATATTTCTCCTGAAATTCTTGGTCATTTCCTGTATTCTATAACTTAATGGTTCGTTATTGCCAGGTACTCATATATCAAATACTCGAGAAGCTAAAGCATTTGCCCTTCTATCTGAGGAGGGAATTGCCAAAGGAATCAGAAGAGTAACAGCTGTCACAACTGAATGTGCATTCAAGGCATTGGAGTTGGCTTCCTCTCTTGATGCTGAAATTACTGAATCATCCAAATCAGAAGGAAGCTTGCTGGAGAAGGTACTGTGTATATCTTTGATAAGTACAGTGCATGGTCTTGTCATGTGATAATTTTGTGGCATCTCATATGCTGCCATGGAAATTGCATGTGTTATGTAAACATTGCAAGTCGGCATAGATGATGATACCACTATGGGGATTCTATTGAAACATTATGTATTCTTCAAGATGACAAAATGCTAAGGTGGATCTGAACTTAGCACAGCCTCATTCGTAATAGGATGTAGGCATTGTAGTCCAAGGGTAATGTTGTCAAAATAGTGATATTCGTGTAGAGCTCCACCTTTTTAACAATCCTATTTTTTAATAGGTTTAGATTTCCTTTCAGAAGTTATTGTCCATCCTTCCATATATTTGTTATTATTTCTTCCTATCTTTTGGTGGCAATAGGCTACAACAATCTGCTTAGATGGTACATCATATACATCTAGGACCTAAAACAATAATACTGATGCTTAAATTGTTTAGTTTTGCATTTTTTTTACTCACTTTGATTTTATCTTTCTTTTTTTTTTTTGGCAGAAAGTTGCCACTCTGAAAAGCAAAATTGATGCAGCTGCTATTCCAGCAGCCATAAAAGCAGACCTCAGAGCCAAGATTTCCCAACTGGAGGTATATAACATGTCATTATAAGTTTGTATCCTTCGATTCATCAGAGTAGTTTTTGGTGGGGGAGGCAGTTACTTGTCTTGTGATCTTTCTATGCCACTATGCAAGTAGATCTCATTAACTCTTTTATAACGATTTACCAGGATCGTGTTAGAAAGGCAAAGAAGAAGATTGCTGAGGAAAATATACAGAAAGCAGTCAAAGCAGCAACAGAAGTTGCAAAAGCTGCTGCTTCTGAACGAAAAGCCTTTTGCATCGCACAAGTAGACGTAGGGCTGGATACTGCAGCGGTTCGAGAAGCAGTGTTGAAAGTTTTGGAACTACAGGTCTTTCACCTTTTCATATCTTTTCCTTCACATGCATATGATTGGAAACTTTTGTAATAATTTATTTTAGTGGTGATTCCCCATTTCTTGCTCTCCGTTACTAGTTAGTATGTCATTTTTTTTGTCTTTTTGACATAGATGCTGGTGGTTTTACTATAGGGGTTAGCGGTGATGGTGTTCAGCACAGATGAGACATTGAACAAAGCCGTGGTTTATGCTGGGGTTCCCAACAGTGGATCAAAGACTGGGCTGGCAGTGTTAGAATGGCTAAATGAAGTAATGAAGCCCCTTAAGGGAAAGGGTGGTGGTGGGAAAAACGGCATCGCCCAGGGCCAGGTAAGTTCAGTGATCTGAAAGAAACATCAGATGCTTAAGTAGATTTCATTGACAATGATGTGGAACATGATCAAATATTTGCTCGTCTTGCAGGGGAGCGATGCATCCCGCCTTGAGGAGGCAATGGATGTCGCGGCAAAATTTGCTTCACTGAAGCTGCAATAATAACACATCTGGCATCCATATCAAAGCAACAGAACCAAAATTATTTTCCGTTTGCTTTTCTTGATTGAATCCGAAGCCAAATATGATCTGGCATTATTTGTTGGTAATAATTTATAGTTTGTTTGATGGTGCAAATCCATTCATGGTGACACTGGATGGAAGTTCCCAGTTATAGCTTCCTACAGCAGGGGATTGTATACTCAGCATCTAATTAACTGTTAAATCATCAAACCATGGTGCAGATTTAGCGATTAATTTTTTTTTGACATGGTTAACATTTGTCTCACTTTTGTGATGAGGTAAGTATCATACTTGCTTTCAAGTCTATACAAATTCTTGTGTCATTAGTTTCTTCATCTGATCTTCTTAGGTATTGATTCATACTCACCATTATGCTCTCTGACAGTTCGAATTTGGATCGAAACTGGATTTGTCTATTTTAGCACAATAATATTATATTTATAAAAACTGGATTGGTGAGGAAGACTAGAATCAGGAATTGATAATATTATATTGAGAAGGAGGGTAATTATAGATTATTTTTGTATATACCTAGCATCTCTATTTTTATATTTTAAAAATTATATTAGTATATTTATATTTATAAAATAAAATATTTAAATTTATTTATTCTAATGATGTCGATTTTATCAGTAAAAATATAAAAAAAAAATAATTTTAACATTTCAATTGGTGATGATTGATGATAATATTGTTGGGGTCTACGAGAGTGATGATAAAAAATAAAAGTTCTATATTTGCTAGATGAATAACGAAAGGGTAACTATTGTTGATTTTAGATTTTTGTGATGAATGATTTGAAGAGAATCTTAACACACTTAGACACTTTTAGACACTTTTTGTGATGAGTGGTAAGTATCTTGCTTTCAAATCTATACAATTTCTCTTCAAATAAGTATTGATTCCTACTAACGCGACCTCTATCATCATTATGCTCTCTGACAATTCGAAATTAGTTTATAACGGGATTTTTATCTATTTTAGCACAATAATATTATATTAGGATTAGTGAGGAAGACTAGAATCAGTAATTAATAATATTATATTGGGAAGGAGGGTAATTATAGATTATTTTCTTTATATATCTTTAGCATCTCGATTCTTATATTTTAAAAAATTATATTTGTATATTTATAGTTATGAAAGTAAAATATCTAAATTTATTTATTTTGATTTTAATAATAAAAATATATAATAATAATAATAATTTTAACGTTTTAATTGGTGGTGATGGATGATAATATCGTTGAGGTCTGTAAGTGATTATTGTGAATGAGGAGAGCGACTATAAAAGTAAAGGTTGTTTTGCATTTGCATCGATATGGATAATGAATGACGAAAGGGTCACTCGACATTTACTTCGATTACCGTTTTATTGTTCTACATTTACATCGACACTGATCTAGATATCGAGCAGTCTTTACCTCTCATCGTTGTTCTCTTCAACTTATAAATATTTTACTTTCATAACTACGTAGATGTTAATATAATTTTTTAAAATATAAGATTCGAGATGTTGAAGGTAGTTAACTACAGGGGATAATTTGTAATTAATTTATATTGGGGAGGAAGATAAGAATTAAAAATTGATTGAAAAAAGAAAAAACATGAGGCTTTGTGTAGTGGGAAGCCCAAAAATATGTTTATTCTAATTCTATCATTTGAATTTATGAGAAATTTTAGGTAATGTTCAATATTTGAAATTTTCTTGTTTTATCAAATGATAAAGAGAAAAAGAATAAAGAGGAAAGGAGAAAAAAAAATTGGGTCTAAAGAAAAAGAAATTTGTGGTTTAAGCTCATTAACTCAAGTTAATGAGTTGGGATTGTGATTTGAAGAGCAAGTTGATGAATCAGTATTCCTATTAGACAATTGGTGTCATAATAAATGTACCATCCGAAGAGATGATGATGGTTAGCTTAAAGATAGATCATGAGACAGGCCACACAAATGTCATTCTGATCATTTTAGCTTTATTGTTCCACATCAATGAGAGCTAAAAATCTGCCTTGCTAGATTTCGCTTCAATTCCTCTTAAAACAAAGGATTAAGATTCCTCCTCTAACCATCAAACGATTAATGCGTGTCAATGCATTTCTACATCAGCATATATTCCCACTCTTAACACAATGTGGTACGAAAATAAGTTGCTCTCAGTAGATTTAGAGGGCAATGGGGGACTTCCAAGTGATCCGTGCAATCCAACCACAAAGGAGGAGAAGCAAAAGAAAGGAAATAATAGATGGTATGATGGTTGACATTTTGCATATATAAACAATCGATTTTGAAATATTAAAACAATTAAATAACTTATTGTTCATATCATTTTCTTCATTGCTAACTCCGGAGGAACACGAATCTGTCCATTTTCTGTTTGTCATGACGGACGGACGAGCCGTCAGGAAACGATAGCAAAAAACATCAGCCAGTTGTTCTTTGATGGCATCGACCATCACCAACTCATCACTATCCTCCGCCTTCTTCTTCTTCTTCACCACCGCCACCACCACCAAAGCAGGAGGCAGAGCAGGTGCAGACGGAGGAGGAGCCGCGCGAGAGACGAGCACGGCCGCCGCCTGGACGCCCCGCTGCTTCGCGGGTCGCGCGGCTGACGGACCGACTGCGACCCGCCGCCCTCGCCCTTCCCGCTCCCGACGCCCTTCCCTCCTCCTTTTCCCGCGCCGCTACCGCTACCGCTGCCGCCACCGCTGCCGCCACCCTTCGAGTGGGTCGTGCTCCTCATGGCGTCCAACTCCCCATTCCCCGCCCTCGAGACGACGGTCGCATTGAGGCCACCTGCGATGGTCAAAGCTGTGCTTGTGAAGGCAACCGGACTAGAGATCATGTAGCTCGTCGTCAAACCTGGAGCCGGCTGGCTCTGGTCGAGTCGAGGCAGTCGGCGAGCCTCGTCTGCTCCACCGAGTGTGGTTTGGTTGGACGCAGACCGACAAGCTTGAAACAAGAGGACGAGGAGAAGGGGGGAGAGGAGACTTCCGGGCTTCATCGATCCGGTAAACTGTGGCGCGGCACGGTGATCACAGAAACCGGAGGAGATTTATAGGGGAAATGAATCGTACTGAAGTTGGGAGCAATTGTGGCGAGCGAGATAACGTGGATTCTAAGCACACATCAATCCGGTGCATGAAGTATGAAAAGTTGCCAGTATGTTTTGGGAGATGGATAACGTCGTGTGACTGGAATGAGATTTCCCTCGAAAAAGATAGATAGATCTTAATGTGAGGAACTCGATCTCGACCGTAAGCTCTACGTGTCAGAGGTTTGAGACAACCACCAACCTCGGATGAGTACATGGATTCACTACCAAATATAGTTCGAGTACCATGTATTGATGGATTCACCTCATACACGTGAGGAAAGCCACCAATCGAAATAGTAATTTTTGTATAGATTTATAGAGAGAGGAAAGCCAACTGTGGGCACAAAGATTCCGTGATTTACACGTAGAAGAACAAGAACAAAACGAGGCATATGTTCTCTCTCTCTCTCTCTCTCTCTTTGTGCAGAGGAAAATAATTGGAGTTCTTTGTCTTGCCATATTCCACGCACAATTTTGGCATTTCATCATGAAGCATGCTGCCCAGGATTCACACCATATAGTTTACTCAAAGAAAAAGTTCCCCACCCTTGAGAAATAAATGACATGAATGCTAATGATAAATGTATACATCCAACCAACACAAGCCATTGCAACCACATATAATCCATAAACTGAAAGAAGTATAAATGAAGCAAGTATGGCACAATTGACATGCACTCAGAAGGTGATGCACTGCCATCAGGGTTTAGCTTTTGGGTTCATGACAAAAGCCATGGAAGACAACACCATAGATGGGGTTCAAACAGTGTGTCAACAATTGCATGGTAATTGATATCGAAATCTGGTACTACCCTTACCCACCTCCAGTCTACAAGTGAGCTTCTTCCTGGGTGATCGATTGGTTAGATCTTGAGGCATGCAAATGAAGGATAAGTAGGGGCAAAAACATTGAGAACACAAACAAAAACAAATTATATACACAACTCATCATCACATTCTTAAACCGCAGTGATGGCCGAATTCTCATGGCATGCTTCTTGATTCAATAATTAAATTCATGTTACCTCGCAGAAATATACAGCTCATATGGTTCCTCACAGATGCTCTTGAAGTAATTGCATCGTACTCATAGTTAAGGCAGGGAAAGACAAATGAAAGAAGATAATGGAATAGGGAACAAAAGTAGGAACCTTTTTCAAGCAGCAAGCAACTTTTAACTAGCAGCTACTACAGCTAAATCAGGATAACAGCTTCTCACATGCACTGATGATGGCTGCCTGCCCACTCAATATCGACTGACCGTTTGGGCTGGTTCGAATAGCTTTCGTCACAGCATCAAATATCATTGATCGAAACAGTGGATCTTCAACTTTCTTGAGAATTTGCTCCACTACCGTGAGATCTATGCCACCAGCAAGAACCAGTTTACCGGTAATTTCACCAAAATAAGTAGGTGCTCTCGGTAGATCAATTCCAATGTCGTCAAGGATGGCAGCATAAAGCAAACAACCTGTCCCCAGATCCCTAGAAGTAAAAATCTTATTGACCACTAAATACTCCAGTAGCCTCATAACAGGTTCCATACATGAAGGCCCCTTTTCCAGAGCCAGATTTACGGCTTCTTTGACCACCTCTGGGTAGTATTCAGGGCTATTAAGTTCCTCAATGCATTGAAGTGCTTCATCTATGAGGCGGATATGAAAATATTCTTCCAGAAGCGCAATTGTTTTCTTATGCAGTTCATTAGTATTAAACTTCGGAGTTGGCACTGGCTTATCTGAGATCAAAGGAGATAAAGCTCGGTCACCGGGCCTCAAGGGAAGGTTTCGAGATGGAGAGTCTTTTGTGCCCGTGACAAGACTAGAAGAACGAGCCTGTGGACCATTGCCCTGCAACAAGGCACTGGTCATACCAGCTACCAGGCCACCGCTACCTTGAGGTAATAACTTAGGGTTTATGGGGGATGGCTTTGCCACCAAAGGTTTCTGTACACTTCTAGCTTCACCCCTGGGCATCGACTTGCTGCGTCGAACTTCCCAACTGTCCCCATCTGGATTAGGCATCCCTGGCATTTTTCGTACTCCAGGCATCCCAGGCATCATACCTCCTGTTCCAGGTCGGTTTACCGGAAAACCACCAGTATTGCGACTATTTCTCAGGCTTGCAGTTGATCCAGGACGCAATCCAAGATTCTTTTCTGCCTCACTATGGATTTCAGTAATTGTCTTGGCCTTTACCTACATAACCAGGCAATCAAAGAAGTGTCAAGAAAACTGACAAAAGTGTCCAACTCTTATTTACATTATTCAAATCAGTTTCTACCAATTAATCTACCTCATCAGGGCATGTAACAAAACATGAAAAACTCCAATAAGGTTAAGAAAATTCTAATTCTTCACAAAGGGAATGCTAAATCTGTGAATGAAAACGGCTAAAGAAGTGGAAAAGATACCTCCTCACGACGAGGGATCCAGTTATTGGCACGTAAATCAAGCACATCTTGGACCATAAATCTTAGACGAGATGCAAGCTGTGGAATGGTTATTAGCTCTTTCAGCCGATTGAAATAGGCATCATTGAAACGCCGAGATTTGGGACTCTCATCCAATTGTTTACCGATGGTGTTAAACAACTGGCAGATTGCTTCAACATTCTCTTCAGCAGGACAGGCTTTGTTATCAGGCCCCAGTAGCTCCTACTTGCAATAATCACACAAGAATTTAAAGGAACACATCATCAGATGCTGTAAACAGACAAAAAGTTACCACAGAAAATTTACCTGAACGATATGATGGACAATTTTTTCAGGGACCATCCTCTGCTTCAAAAGCTCACCAATAAGGCGAATATTACCAAGAGTACGAAGTTTCACCATTCTCTCTTTATCCCTTCGTTCCATTTCTTGGTCTTCATCAGTCAGCTTTCTTATATCAGCCCTCAGTTGGCCAGCACCTTCAAATGCTTCCTGACAATTATTCAACAGTATTCGCTTGAAGCTAATCTCCCTCCCATTAGCTTCCTCCGAGGGGAACGAGGGTAGCTTTTCATTTAGATCAGAACAGAGTTGAGCATACATGGGGCAGAAAGTTGGTTCAAGAACAGCTTTCTCAAATATGAGTGTAATGACACCCTGCAGCGTTAGTGTGTTAACCAAGTTAAATCTAGAATAACACAACCAAATGAGCTTCTCAGGAGTGAATTTTAGTACATAAAAGCAAAGTAAGAACCTTCAGGATATCAGGTGTTGTAATTCCAGCATCGATTAGTTGACCCTTGAGAAGATCAAATTTATCGGGTGTCAGCTTGTTCAAAATACTGCAGAAAAGACATCACAGGAAATGTAGATTTTGACACAAAGCCTTCACATATAGTTGCTTCCATTTGAAAATTGAAAAAAAAGCAAGTTACGCAATATTGCCATATAGGATTGCATATAGACAACAATATTGAGGTTACATGAAAATAATATAGTAGTGAAACCCAAACCAGTATACAACAGATGCAACACCAAAAAAGTTGCACACATATATTTTAGGTCAATTACCCTAAATAACTATACAATACCATTTGACCAACATTTGCAACAAGGCTGAACTAAAGAATTAGGTCAATTACCCTTTTACTGTTTTCAGGACCCGTTCTTTCTCAGTAAGACTCCCTCTTCGAGCAGACCATGGTACTTCAGCCTTAATAAGAGCAGCAGCAGGCCCTCCCTAAAATTTGCAATTAAAAAGTACCAAATATCAAAATTACGGACAAGAAATGGGAGTTCATAGGCATAAGTAAGAGGGATGCTTAACAAGTCGAGGGACCTTGCAGGCTTGAAGGACTAATGTTCCAACAAAAGAAAAGCAACAATCCCTTGCAAAAGGACAAAAAAGGTAACACAGTTCATAAGACATGATTGCTTATGCATTTCCAGATCAGTCAACCATAAACACCTATAGTTTTATTTTCAAACAATAAACAATGCAGACAAATACTTGGATCTTTTCTCTCTCTTTCTAACATGTCTCTCAAGGCTCTAACAGCCAGGAACTAACCATGCTTATAAACAGATATAGGCATCACTATTTACCTGCTGGCACCTTATTGGCACATATGCCATCTTGAATAAAACTACATTCTTTGACAGTAGTTGGAATGAAGCAGTGATTTCAATAGGCGCTTGGGCCTCGCCCGAGCGCCTCGCTTCACACTTCCAAGCGGCGTGCTTCAAAGAGGCGCCGCCTGGGCGCCCAGGTGCCGGGCGCTTCGGGCGAGCGCCTGGGTTAAACCAGGCGACCGAACCAGCGTTTTAGGTCTGGTTCGGTCTCCGGTACTTTAGTTGGTTCAATCGAACCAACTAAAGCACCGATATCAGCTATCGCTGCCCAACCCTAACCCTGCTCGCCGTTCACGCTACCGCTGCCGCTATCGTGGCTCCCGCTCCCGCTGCTCGCTGCCGTTGCCACTGTCGCCGCTCTCGCTGCCACTGCTCACTTTTACTGCTGTCGCTGCACCCTCGGTCTTCCCTTACACTCCTCTTCCTTCTTCTCTTTCGAAAGTATACTGTTAATAGTATACTAGAAACAATAATGTATTTGTATTTATTAGATTAATAATATATTATTTTTATTTTAATACTATTAATTTAATAGCATATTTTTATTTAAAACTTTAAATAATTATATTTATTAATTATATTATATATTTTTATATTTTAGCATCTCGCTTCGCTCGGGACGTTTTTGGACCTTGGCGCCTTTTGACGCCTAGCGCTTTTTAAATCACTGGAATGAAGGATATTCTTCGTTATTTCAAATTAAGAAGGCATGAGTAAGAAAATTTAGTTACAAGGATGAACAAAACAATATGGTACTGTAGAGAAATTAATTAGAACTAATGTCTGAATCACAAAGGCACCATACCAAAAACCTAAATCCTTGTTATACATACACCAATTGCTACCTTGTAAGAGAAAAGTCAACAAATATGTTTCCTGTTGGATTCCATTAAAGCTCAGCAAGAGATACCAGACTTTTGTTAAGGCAATTATTTTGGAAGCTTAGAATACATAAACAAGTTGATCACAAGGGCACAAACTTACCATTAGCATCTATCCATCGGCAATATATGAGAAAAAAACAAAAGATTCAGCAGACACAATGAGGCTTCCGATAATAAATGTCACCTTGTTGAAAAATACTGAGGACAGAGGATGTCGAGATAAGAAACTATTAAATAGCCAATTGACGAACATAAGCTTAAACATGCAAAGTAAAATTGAACATGTCATAGTTCAGCCGCTAGAATGTCATAGATGAAGAAGAATAACATGAACTTGAACCAAGTTAAGGAATGAACAAGAGAACCCTCAAAATACATCCTTTAAATAACAGAAAGCATAAACAAACTTGAAAGTTGTGCATAAGCCATGTATTCCAGGTGAAAAATTAAGAAATCAAAAAGTATATTACTAGAAATTCTGGAAGGAACAGACAACAAACTACGAAGAAACCATTATATGTATGATTTGATGAATTAATCTTGAAAGATAAGCATGATGAATAACTTAATCATCAGAGACACAACATCAATTCTGATATTTTATTAGGAGATAAATGATACAAATAATTCAAGAACAGAAGCAAGCCAAAAGAACATAATAAACAATACCTAACAAGAGAAGTAGGCTTTAAAAGATAACAGATAAGCCAGCATTTGCTTTATTAGTCAGGGTCAGATAAGGAAAAAAAAAGAAGAAGATATTTGCAAGCATTTTAACTAATTAATATACAACCTGGGTCGAAGAAACTTGGACTTTTGAGGAGAACTGGCTGCTTGGTTGCTCCTGCCTGTTCAATTGGTTTGTTTCACGAGATCTGGAGCTCAAGATATTTGATTCTTTGTTGTCAGGATTCTCATCTCTAAGTGAAGGCAACTGCCCTGATCGGCCACGCCAATCACGATTGTCGGGTTCATAATAATGGTTCTGTGATTGACTCAGCAACTGGCAAGCAAAAATAGTTATTTAAATAATACATGCAGAAGCCTGAAGAAGCTTGAACAGAAAATATTCACATAAAACTACACAAGATGTCACCAAATGTTCAAACATTCTTAAAAGTAACAAGCATGAAATATCCATACTAAATATATCTTAGAAGACCAAATATCTAGTCTGTTCGAACTGCTCCACTGTACTCTCTACAAGTACACCAAAAAGAAAAAACATTTTCAAAATGTATGCCATTCCACACAAAATGATCTCAACATACATTTGCATCACCGTGACTCCATGTTTGGTCTTCAATGAACAAACCAGCCTCGATCTCCTGCTTGATTTTCAGAATATCTTCAAGAGCTTCAACATGCTGTCAGGTAAAAAAAGTCAAAGCCATATCAAGAACATGATTGAAGATATTGTATCCAATAAAACGAATACCTTCATTTAGCTCATTTATTTGGCACAAAGCTTTCATCTTGTTTGATGCAGGAGAGGGTTTTTCTTATGATGGGATTACATTTGTTGATGACAAGAAATGTTCACAAATGGCAAAGCTAACAGCATTCTTCCCAAACACTAATTTAAGAAATGACACTAATTCTATCAGCAAAATACAGCACACTAAAATCAAAACAACAAGTAGCTTCACTAGATATGGGAATGATTTACATAAAAAATTAACTCTAGCAATTATGAGCGTCTAAACAAATTTTGCAATATGAATTAATCTTGAAACCCCCAACCAAAAAAAGGGGGAAAATTAGGAATTATTTTGGGAAAAAAGGTGGATGTTTTTTTTAATCAAGTACAAGATGAAAAACTTTCTGAAAGAAAAGGGATTGTAACAGACCAAAGCTTCCTCAAAGGCTCAAATTAAAGATCAACAAGGTGACGTACCCATAGATCAGAGCTAATATTAAAAAAAATCAGTCCAAACCAAAATTCATATGTACCTCACGGATTTGTAAAAGTTGATCCTTTGTGTAACAAATGCGCTCACGGTTCTCAAATCTTGCATCCCAAGTCTGCCAGGAGAATTATGCATTATAAAGAAGTCTTGTAACAGCTACTCTCAAAACCAACACATAAAAAAGAAATAAACAACATAGTTGTCTCACAAACAACATATGGACAAGATGTCAAGCATATCAAACATAATGAACATCAGAAATTGGATAGCATATAAAGGGACAATGATCCAACAGACCAACAGTATTTGCATTATATTCAATAGATCTCAAATTAAATTACAGTATTAACAATTTCAAGACACAAGTTTACAACCTCAAGGCATTATTTCGAGTATAATGCTTCCAAATTATATAAAAATAAACATTAAATAATGTGCATCCTTGAAAAGCATTTACAAATTCAATTGAATACGAAATGCATGGGCTCACCTTTCATACTAACAATCACGTAGAAAGCATTCACGATTCTAGAAACTTGCCAGATTCAATTTTTGTCGTATTAAATGCTGGGAAAAAAATATTTGACGTTTGAAACGCACGAAATTTGAGTTCAAACACTGAAGAGTTCGAATAAAAGTATAAGTTTCCCAGCAAAATCATCCCAACACGGGCAAGACAAGCCAGATCAACCGCAAGATAATCACATCAACAAATCACTAAATCCAACATAGAGAAACCAAAAGCCCTAGCTGGAACACGGCACGAAACCGCTTAAAGGCACGAACTTTATCCAAATGAGCGAAAACCATAGATCAATAAAAGAACTCTCCAGGGACCTTGAGCGAAAGAGCTGCACCGGCGCCGCCGTGGGGCCGGAGGACAGGAATATCGGAGGAGCCGAGGGAGGCAGAATCGAAGCGGGGGGCTGGGAGTCTGCTACCTCGGTTGCCGCCGCCGCCAGGCCTCAAGCTAATGACCGTCGGATCCGACTGCATACCTCAACGTGTCGCTCTCTGTAAGGCTGGCGGTGGAACGATCCCGATCAACGCTGAGAAGGCAAATAAGGGAAACAAAAGGAACGAAAGCGATGCGGCAGAGACGGAGGAGGAAGCCCCTTCGTCGAGAGGGGGCCGATGGAGAAACGGGGAGGGGGTGAAACCCTTTAACGATCGAAGGGACGGAAAATTAAGAGCTAGTAATGTCGTAATTAATCCAACATTGATGGGTGATTGGACAAGGTGATCGTAGCATTTGTCGGTGTCAGGGCTTTGGGGGCGTTCCCCCAGCCCGAACCGGTTTAGTCTCACGACGAAGTAATCGGACGAAACTACCCTTCCTTTTTCGAGTGGAATTCCGCTTTGCAGAATAGAATAGTAGGAGCTGCTGCTGTTGTTTCAGTCCATATACTTCTCTTCTTCCCAAAATTCTCCAAGGCATTATTCCTGTTTTGATGTTGATTGCATCTACAACAATTATTTGCTATTCTTACTTAATATCATATGATGTCTGAATTCCTGTTGACGAGAATGGAACATTAACGTCGTTCGCTCGACAATTTTGTTATGCAACTGCACAGATCGACATCTTTGTTATGCTTTTGTTTGGAGTAAATTGGATCGTTGCCATTTGTGCTCCTAAGTTTACGTTCTTACCCTTTGCCATAATGTATTCATGCAGTAAAAATGTACCGATTATGTTATTTAGCTCACTCCATTTTAGTAAGGATAAAGTTGATCTGATTAGTTTGGCATGTTGATTTATTTAATCGATAAATTTTATGAAATACTTGTTTTTTTATTTCAATTCAAATTGAATAAATTATTTGGAAACATGCTGCATATTAAAATCTCTATTGATTAATGGGTTAATTCATGTGTTTATTTAATTCGAATTATTAGAATTCCATATTTATATTAAATAGGACGTGTTTTTAATATCATGTTAATTAGTTTAATATGGTTTGAAATCGGAACCGAGGGATTGATTTGTTGGGATTCGGTCTGACCGAAGTCAGACCGCAGACTGGACCCGGTTAGACTAACCAACGTACGTGTTTGGTCTGGGTGCTGATCTGTTCAGCCCATGGGGCCCGTCGGTTCAGTCATGTCGCACGTGTCCGGTTCATGGCCTATTAGGCTTGGTCCAGATTTGGCCCCATGCGCCTGTGCACTAGACGCGGGCCGATCCACCCCCTTTAGCCCGTGGCACACGGGCGCAGCTTCTATGCCTCCTTAGCGGGACAAGCTCAAGTGGCCCGTGTCGTCCGGTTGGAGCCCTCTAATTGACTCGACCGGACCAATTTTGATCGAGTTATTCTTAACTTGGCTTGCCAGGTTTAAGTTGGTTTAATCTAAATTGGATCCGTTAAAGTGAAAATTAGACTGGGTTAGGATGATTTAGACCAGTCTTAAGTGAATTTTATGTTGATTCAGTTGGTTCTTGCAGAAAACTTATCCGGTTCAAATCAATTGGACGATTCTAGTGAGGGTGTTGATAACTCATGATTTTATTATTTAATAAATTTAAAATATTTATTAAAAATTATGATTTAAAATTGATGATTTTTTTATTATTTTGATAATATTGATATGATTATTCTTTTTTAAATGATAAATGGCGAAGGCACTATTCGAGGTTTCAAATTCGAATGTGTTAATTGACCTTGCGATAAACTATAAAGCTTAGCTTAGTTAATACCATGTTAATTGGGGTTTTGAATTTTTAACCTTATGTCATAGATTTAGTTGGGATTGCTTAAGTCATAAGGTATCATTGTGTTATTCGTCCATAAAAAGTCTTTCTAGTTATAATCTCTCTAAGTCACAAAGGACTTGTAAAAGAATAAATTGATTAGTTTGAAAACTAGAAAAAAAAAGAAAAAAAAAATAGGACTTTAGAAGATAAATGAACGATCACGACTCCGCAAATGACTACTCACTGGGTTTTAGGAGCATTGATAAGTTTCTATATGCTTAATATGTGAACTTGCACATCCAATCAATGCCCAATATTACTCCAAACCCCCATCTACCCATGTGCTATTTGGGAGATTCTGGAATGCTGAGATGACTGACGTTTTTCTCTACACCATTGCTCGTAGAAAACATGTCATGATATACGAAAATTGGATCATTTTGGGATAGTTTTATCTATTATGGTGAACGGTATTTCTGCAACATTATATGTTAGTTTGGCAGGTCCCACATAGTCCCTCAGGAAAATCAAGTTTGGTATCTCTTGTTTAACCTATAAATAAGGGCCTAGGCTTTGAAGTACTTTTCTTGTTCAGTAATTTTCGATGTTTTATGGCATAGGAACATCTTCCTAAGGCCCCTCTTTTATAGTAGTGATTTGCTCCTTCGTCCGTGGATATAGGTTAATTGACCGAACCACGTAAATCTGGTGTTCTTGTCACTTTTATTATTTCTGCTTTATTGTCTTTTGTTGGGTTGCCAAAATTATCCTTTGATAACTTTTCTAGGGTTAGCTCTAATATTATAAACTATTCTTAATTATAATTTTCAAACAAAAACATAAAAATAAAATAAAACACATTGCTAAGTATATAGTAAACAAAAGCTATGAACGATCTACTAACGAAAGTATCGTGGGTGCATGACAATCGTTTATGAAATTCTACCAACTCAAACTATCGACATCCTCGTTAATGCTTGCTAGTAGGTTTTAATGATTACTTCTTAATATTACAAGGCACCTTCAGGCTCTTAATTAACTTCTGTTCGAGGAAGCTTTTACCATTTCACCAAGTACTCGATATGCTCTACTTCGTTAGATAGTTTTGTCTTGTGATCCACTAAAATGATTTCAACTCATTTTTTATAGGAGACTTTGGTGAGGGTTAATTCAGTTAGAACATTTTGGAAAGCATCTTGTGGTTTTGAATATTAGGCTTTCAAGTTACTTGCATGAAAGACATTGTAATTTTTGAGTTGCCTACCTTACTAATAATTAGGAAAAGTTTTTCATACTTGAGTATCAGTCCCTTATACACTTTATGCCTAATAAACAAGAGTGATGCTGGTTAGAGTTTCACTAACACCGAGTTCTCGGCTTTAAACTCTTATGGTCGTCTTTTCAAATCTGTCCACTTCTTCATCGTTTTCGCCATTGGTGTCCACCATCACATGAGTTGTCAGCCATTTAACTTGATATCCACATATATCAGCTCGTTGTTCCCTGCTTTTTATGACATCATCTTTATGTTCTCTCTCACTTGACCCTGTAGTGCATTCAACAAATGAATTATCAGCCGTTTAACTTGATGTGTACATACATTAGCTCGCTACTCTATGCTTTTTAGGCATCATTTTTATGTTCTCCCTCACTTGATCTCGCAACACATTCAACAAATGCATTGCTCCAATCTAAGATCCTTGTAACTCCTCGTCGCCGATGTTAGATTTTGAACTATCCGAACTAAGGGTGACGACCTTGCTCTTGTCTAATCTAGGGGATGGATTGATATTGTCAATACATTGAGTGCTTGCTTTTGTGGGTACTTCCTCACCATGTGTAGTCCTCCACATAAGAAACATCCATCAGATTTTAGGGTCTTACCTTTTGAACTTGAACTTTTATGGGAACCTCTTTTCTTTTGCTCAATTCTGGACTTCTTCACTTGGAAATACTTAGATGGGCGATTTTTCGAAGATGATCTTTTTTTTCCCAGAGTCCTCCAGCAAAACAAAGTCGGTGAGCCTTTCCGAAGTTACGATTGTCTCGGCCGCATCGATTACATTCCTTTGATTTAGTTTATGTTGTGCCCATTGATGGGGATATAAACAGGAATAACCTTTGTATATGAACAAATATTAGAAGACCATAATACGCAGCGGAATTAAATGAAAGCACAATCAAACAGAACACAAAGATATATGTGGAAAACCCATTCAATGTGAAGGGTAAACACCAACTTGCAGTCAAGGTTGGTCTTTAAATGAATATCACCCATGCCTATGATGTCTACCATGTCATAGTTGCCCATCTCGACAACACCAAAATTTTCAGACCGTATGTAGCAAAAACTCTCTCCGTGGTGTAGCATGATAAGAAGCACCTGTATCAATCACCCACTCAAGATCCTGACACACACAAGAAAAAATATCATCAGAAGGAGATAAAATCAAATAATCACCACCTTGTATTGTAGCTGTGATATTATCTTTGACTCTATAGACTCCACTTCTTTTCCCTTTTTCTTGCTCTTCTTAGGTTGCTTACATTGATTCTTGTAATGTCCTTTCTCACCATAATTATAGCAAACAATATCTTTTCTTGATTTTGACTTGCTTCTACCCATGCTTGAACTGCTTTTAGACTTTGACCTTCCTCTGTTCTTTGAGATAAGTGCTTGTGAATCATTCTGAGATGTTGTCGAACTCTTTCTTCTCAAGACGCAAAATTACTGAGGGAAACCACCAGTGTCTCCCAACTTTCTAGTAATGAATTGAGAAGTAACAATGCCTGCAACTCATCATCAAGAGAATTTTTTATAGAGGATAACTGGTTAGTAACATTTTGCATTTCATTCAAATGTTCAGCAATAGAAGTACCATCTCTATATTTTTGGTTCATAAGTTTTCTGATCAAAAAAGCTTTGTTGCCAGCTGTTTTTCTTTCATAGAGACTTTCCAACTTTTTCCAAAGAGAATATACAGAAATTTCAGTAGAAATATGGTGAAAGACACTATCATCAAGCCACTATCGAATAAATCTAATTGTTTTTCGATCTAACCTCTTCCACTCATCAATCCATACAAATCTTTGCAATATAAGAGATCTTCCATTCTTGGTTTCCATATCATCCAATTGTTTCTATTTAAACTAATTATGCGAGAAACATTACTGGCCTCCATGTTCAAATACAAAATTTAAATCATCAAAACCCTACTCTGATACCAGTTGATGGGGATATAAACAAGAATAACCTCTGTATATGCACAAATACTAGAAGATCATAATACGCAGCGGAATTAAATGGAAGCACAATCAAATAGAACACCAAGATATACGTGGAAAACTCATTCAATGTGAAGGGTAAAAACCATGGGGCAAACTAGAGATAATCCACTATGAGAATAATGAATATACAAATCTCAATCTCTTGCCTGATGATAGAACACTGCTAGTTGATTGAGAATAACCTCTCTGCGTTGTCCTTGTCTTCTTCCCTTTCTTTCTCTTCATTTTCTGCTTTCTTTTCCTCATTTTCTTTGGAATCCCGTGACTATTTTCTTCTCCCACATTGTTGCCCTATTTATGTATTTTTCTGCCTCCAAAACACAGCCACCACACTCTCCCTAATGTTAATTAGGGTTAGGTTAAGAGGGGGTGAGCTGTGGGCTGCTCAAGCCCACTATGGGCTGAATCTGTGGGTTGCCAGCCCAACACCCATAATGTTAGTTTATTGAAGAAGCTAAATAGCTTGTCCTTCTCGGACATTACTTATATACTTATATGTCTAGCATCAGTGCTAAATTTATTTCATATAGTCTCGACTTGAAGTACTTTGGTAAAGTTGTCTCATCTTCCTTCCAACGATGAACTCCATGTTCATGGGTAGGAATTGATTTCTCAATTCCCACTTTAAGTCCTCTCATGTGTCTACTCAACGTTGACCTTGTTGGATCTCTTATTAACATGTTCGTCACCAAAGTTTTATATCATCATTTAGATACATGGTTACTATCAAAACATTAGTTTTTATATAATCGAGTCTCGTAGCTCAGAATTATTATTTTATATCAAAAAAGAAATTCTCAAGCTCCTTCGTATCCCTGGCACTCCCATAGCAATGCGGCTCGGGTGCCCTCAAGTTTTATAATGGAGCAATATAGGTGTTACTCTCCCCCTCGTTAAGAGCCTTTGTGAGCAATGTAATCCTATATGAATTTCGTCATGATTTCATAATTCTATATGAATTTCGTCATGATTTCATGTAGGTGTTGTATTGAGTCTTTGGTGTCTTCTGTTAATAGATCTAGTTGGGACTTAAGCTTATCAATCCAAGATTCTATCTCTTTTTGTGAGTTTTTTATCCTAAGAAGCTTTCGTTGACCTTGAAAAAGTTCCTTTAGAGTCATTTCAAGAACGTAAATGTGAGTAAATAGAGAAAAGAGAGAAAGAAGAAAACAAAGATTTAGAAGATAAACAAATAGTCACAAGTGTGCAAACAATTGCTCACCATGTGTCAGACGCGTTGGCAAGTTCACATTGACTTAACATATAAACTTGTAAATCCAATCAATGCCTAACAATACTTCAAACCCTTATCTAGCCAGTTATTACCCGGGGGGTTCTGGTGTGTTGAGATGGGTAATATATTTTTTTTTTCATATTGTAGCCCATAGAAAACAAGTCATGACTTGTAAAAATTAAATCGTTTTGGGATAGTTTTGTCCATTCTGATGAGTGATCACTTTGCAGCATTACAAATTATTTATGCTTACAGTTTTTAAACAAAAATACATAAAAATAAAGTAAATCATGCTACCAAACATATGTATAAGCAAACAAAATCGACAAATAATTTACTGACGAAGGAATTACATGTGTGTGAGACCATCCGTGACACTTAGGTAAATAGATATTATACATCACCACCAAACCAATGTTTAAGATATAAAAAATATAAGATAATATTTATGTAATTATTATCATGTGATATGATTATGCTAAGTAATCCACATTAAATGTGTACCTTATAAAAAAAGCTATAAATCCATTATAATCTCTCATAATATTTTATTGAATGACTTCCATGAATACATGAGTGAATATGACATATGAAAATAAATGATAATTTTGATTCCTTATCAGACACATACTAATATTGACAAGACGAGACCCTTTAGTGATTAATGAATCATTGGACGTGATGAATAGATGGTTCATTTATTCATTAGTGAGCATGCGACAGACACGACTAGGTTTGTCATTGAGAATACGATATGAATTTTCTTTATCTACTATTAGGAGAAAATAAAATATTTGTTATTGGGAGAGTGCATTATCTAATATTCTCTTTTATTACGTCATGTCATCATGTTGAATATAATTAATATATGATTTTCTTTACTATATTCATTTATTTGACACATGAGCTTTATGATGAATTGATATATTTTTATTTCATATAAAATATTAATATAAAAATTTTAAATATATTTTATAATTATTAAATATTAATTTTATGATTTTTGTAGAATTTTACTTGTATTCTTTTAATTGCCAATTTAATAAGAGAATATTCCTTTTAAATGAATTATTGATGTGAGATATTGGGGACTAATTGTATTCTATTTATCCGTGACCCGATTGATGAAAATAATAATCATAATATATTTGAATGAAAAAAAAAAGAAACTACTCCTCTTAAAAAACTAGATCGACGAAGAAACTTGAAACCCATGATCCCCTGAGCATTTTGAGGGTTTACAAGTCCCAAAAGTTTTTGGATGGTGGGCTGAGCAGTGATTAACATCTTTCACGACAATTTATGATGTTCCTTGTTCATCCAGATGGAATTTAGTATGTTTTAAGTGAGCACATCAATCGCATCATATGATGCACATATATGTTTTAATTTGATAAGCTGAATCATTTCTTTAAAAAATCTAAGTTCAAGTAAATAGCAATAAAATTATCTAATCATATGAATGGATTTTATCTATTAATTTAAGTTTTTTAAATTGAGATCACTTATCTTTTATTTTTTTGATATAATAATAATATCATATATTTAAAATGATATTACGTCCAAAGATACTTCCACTAATCATTTGTCACCCCGCGAGGGAGCGTGACGTGATCAGATAAGTTTTCCACCTCAGCCCAAGGCATCAACATGCAGAGTTGCCGTCACCATCTCGGTTGTCGTCCTCAAGCAAATAGGTGCAATGCATCTACCGCTACACATCTTGTTTTATTGGCACCGCAAATTCTTTTTTTTTTTCGGTTCATCATCATCATCATCATCATCATCTCTCCCAATCTTAATTTTTCACCTCCCATTCCTTCAATTATCATAACTCACATATATATATATATATATATTTTATATCCTAATAAAAACTCCATAATCAAAATTCTGATGTGATATTCTAACAAGAACATTTTTCTCGACAAATCCCTGCCACCAACCACTACAGTTTGACCGAGAAACACGTTTCTGCAACTACTACACGGAGACTTGAATACGTGGCTCCAAGTCATCATACAAAGCAGCAAAATTTTCGGGAAGGTGCGTGCATCAAGAATCGTTCTTCGCAATCATCCTATTGTCCTCCGGTCCCAACACGTGATGTAATGGCAAGAAGCACGTGTCGGATTACGGGTGTGACGGCCTGGGTTTTTATTTTATCCGCATGTTTCACATTTTTCACACCATTAAAAAAAAAAACTTGGATTGATTAGGTTTAGAATTATCCAAAATTGTATAATAAGGTTGGATAAGATGAGATAAAGGGTTCTCTAGCACGTGTTCAGCACGCCATTCCCGACGCCACTGCCTATATAAACGGGACTCGAGGAGCGAGCGATTCCAAGTCGGTCTCTCGTTTTCTCTGCGATTCCTCTGTGATTTCGGTTCCTGTGCGAAAGGTCTCTTTTTCCAGTTGGGCTTTTTGGGGGGGTAAGTTTGAGCTTCGGAGGATGGCGATGTCGTTGGTGATGATGGGGTCGATGGGCGGTGCGTCTTCGTCTTCGAGCGGGAGGTGTGCGGGGCGAGGTGAGGTGTTGAAGGGGATGAGGAAGGGGGGGAGGGGCGGAGGCAATGTGAGATGCGCGGCCGCGGCCGCCGCCGCAGGAAGCATGGCGGATCACTATCGGATGCTTCGGATTCATCCGGGAGCGTCGGAGAAGGAAGTCAAGAAGGCGTTTAGGAAGCTCGCTCTTCAGGTGCCCCTCTTTCAATGGATTAAATCTTTTTTAAAAAAAATTCTTTTGATTATTTTTTTGGTCTTCAAAATCAGGATTTCTTAAAAAGAAGGGATTTTTTTTTTGGCTTGATTCGGTAGGCGGAGCAAAATGGGGGACAAATTAATTCTTTTTGGATTATATTAGTTTATAATCGGTATGAATGATGTGTTTTTGAAGAGTTTTTAACGACACAGTCCCATCATTAATTCATTTGAACCAACCAGAGGGACAAAAAAGACATCTAGTTCATCTTAAACATGGGGATTGGTGATGTAGAATGGCATCAGACAACAAAGCATCGACGTTCCTTCTGGTTTCTTTCTATCAGTCGAGTCCTTATGATTTTGGTGTGTAATTGTTACCTTGGATCTTGCCTGAAGATGTAGGACGTTGTTCTGACTTTTGAGTTTATCAATGCATTATCTTCTCGACCAAAAGTCATTTATTTTTGTGATCTTGCTAAATATTTATATGGGTTTTCTTGCAGTATCATCCAGATGTTTGCAAAGGCAGCAATTGCGGTGTCCAGTTCCATCGTATCAATGAAGCCTATGATGTAAGTATTAACCACATTCCCTGTTCTTTTTTTTTTTGTTCCTTTTGGATTTTTCAATCAAGGATTTAAAGAGAGGTTTTTTTCGCTTGGAGATCTTGCTAGACCTAGTATTATTATTCATCATGTTCAAAATTTGTTCTTTGTTCATCATCTCCATGACAAGGAGACTACCAGAACTCTTGCCATTTGAACCAAATCTGCTTATATGCTTATCTATTATGTATGTTTTTATTTCTCTTAGTTGTTCCAGTCTCTATATTGTGAGAAATGCAACCTCACCATTTGGAGGTGTCGTAAACTATCGATGAATTGATCCATACTACTGTTCTTGGTGTGTGACTGAATTCATCAATGATTGCTGCAGATTGTTATGAGCAGTTTGAGACGAGCTGAGGAGGAGCAACAGCAGTGGCAGCCACAAGGATGGAGCGAGGATGTCGATCGCAATCCGATGAGTGGGATGTATGACCCGAGCTGGGATTTGTGGGAGGAATGGATGGGTTGGGAGGGAGCTGGCACCAGAGATTACTCCTCCCACATCAACCCCTACATCTAATCAAACTCCTAATGAACTTCCTTCTGATACAGAAACATGTACAAAAAGAAGGGTTGTTGTATTCAAGCCTAACTCAGATACATATTTCTATTCTAATTAGACAAATTGTCTGATGTTGATTTGTTATTTAAGCTATTGATATCATCAATCTGCTCCTGCTGTTGATCCCAAGCATTTCTCCTTGTTTTCATTGGTTAAAAATCCTACTTGTTTTATTGAGATGGTATACTGACTTTATTGGAAATATTATATATATATGTATGTAATTATATATGTTCATTACAATGTTGATGATGCATATGCATTCTGTAATAACTTCTAATTGGATGTCAATTAGTTGGACTTTCTATAGGACTTATCTTAATGGGCAGATTGTGATGCTAAGTGCGAATGACAGATAATTATAATGGTTAGTAAGAAGATTAAAGATTCTTTTTTGGTTTAAGTGCAAAATGTGTCACTCAAATGTGTTTAGAATATCAATCATGCCAGAAGATAAACTGTTTATAATATCATCTGTACTGTGATTAGCTTACTGTCTCTTGGTAAGCTGTACTAATTCAACTGTTGCATTCAGATCCAGATCAAGCAGATGTTACTTTGAACATGAAAGTTCTAACTTCATTTGATGCCAATTGATGAGTTGATGGATCCAAGACAACTGATGAAGCCAAATGATTAGTTGAGAAGCAGCAATGAAAAATAATCTTTAGAGAAGGCAGTACTTTATGGAGTCTCCAAGAACTTCCACAATCTATACCCTAAAACCCAATGATAAACATTCAACTGCTGGTTATGACTAATTTATCAAGCTCATCCTCAGGAGTGACAAAGAACATTAACTTTACAGGCTCATGATCACTATTAAGAGGATCAGACCTCTAAGTTATCCTTTACAGGCAGAACAATTACCAACAAACAGAAACTAAATTAGTTTAGGGCGTGTCTTTTTCGCCCTCATAAGCCACAGAACCAGCCTACACTCTCAAAGCCACCTGATCTTGCCATGTGATCTTTCTCTTAACCACCTGGTTTGATCCATGACCAACATCCCGGCAGATCGAGAGCTTCAGATCATTAGCCATGGCATCACCTTCCATTGGACTCTTCCTCAACCTATCGGCTTTTGCAGGCTCCAAGCTGATCTGGTACTCATCCATTTCTTCGCCAATCTGCCGAATGAACATTCACAGTAAGTATGAAACATCAGTGATTTGTGCATGTAGTTTTGTATGAACATTCACAGTAAGTATGAAACATCAGTGATTTGTGCATGTAGTTTTCGACCGCATTAGTTACCGGCAAGGAGACCTGGTTCAAGTCTATTACTGCTGCAGTGCTTGGAGTAGTAGCATCTCTTGCTGTGAAGCTCTGGTCTTTGGCAGGGAGTTGAAAGGATGGAATTGAAGGCCGACCAGTTAACAGCAATGATGATGGCGAGCTTTGTGGCTTCTTGTTCAGCCTACATGGAGTCTTTCCTGATGGATTACTCGACAGGCACCTATATTTTCTTCGCAAGAATCTATAGCATTACAGATGAACAAGAAGTATAAACCTTTAGAGAACAATTTCCATCACAACTATTGCAATTTGGACTCAAAAGGCCGAAGTACAAAAGAAACATAATGTAAAAGGCCAGAAGGAAGAGGTAGTAACTTCACTTCAGCCAGAAGCTTAAGTTTCTTCTCATTTGCCTTCTGCAATTTCTTCCTCTTTGCTTCAGTTTCCTGGCACAAAAGGCTGGTAAGATTTTGGAGAAGCAAGATTGTACAAAATTTTATGGTGATCAAGAAAGCCTAAAACAAAAGAACTAATCCGACATTTCGAAGAAAGAACTCTCCATTAATGAAACAAAAAGGATGATTATATCTCTTAATACTCAGATTAAGGGTTTTGTTAGTGAAGAGGGAAAAACAAAGGAGCAATTCCTTAGTAGCCAAAGGAAACAATAATCTGAAACATGTAGATCTGAGAAAGCAGAATTTAGAGAAAATAAAACAACAACAAAAGGTAACATCAAGAAACATTGGATTTGGATCTCCTTATAAAAGTAGATTGATTAAAAGAAAAAAAAATTGAAGAAACCCATCACACAACACATCTTAAAATAATTGATCAAAAGATCCAACCCAACAAAGAAAATACCTAAAACCAAATAACTTTTTGGTGACAATCAAACCCCACAAGTTAAGACTCCCAAAAATTCATGCTGAAAAAAGTAGGGCTACAGATCCCTAATTTCCCCCACACAATCCACCAAACTAAAAAGACGCCCAAATCTCTAAGATCATCAAATTAAAGAAGACCTTAACACAACACATCTCACTCAGATTCTTATGCAGGAAATCCAAACACCTAAAACATAGCAGGCACAGATAAAAAAAGAAGAAATACCCAAAGATCTTACCTTTAGCAGATCCTCATAATCCTGCAAGAGACTCTGGTGCCTGAACCGCGCCCTGGCCTCCTCGGTGACCGGATAATAAGTGGAAGCCGGAGAAGACCCCATGACCGATCTCTTTCCCTTCTTCATCACCACGGCCCCAAAATCCCACCTTTAGAAGGGAGACGAGGAGAGATCCACAGATGGAAGGAACGGGATGGGAAAAGGTTCCCCCTTTGCAGAGAGAGAAGGGACGATGGAGAAACAAAGGTGGGGTTTCTTCCTTCGCCTGTTTTGCTGAGGTCTGACCATGACCAAAAGGCCCATATAAATCGGGAACAGGAGATGGGTTAGCGTTTTCCTGCTCGGTGGAGATGGGTGGAAGGGTTTCCTGGGCTGCAGAGGGGCATTTGTGGCAAGCCAAGGCAGTGGTATTGTTTGGGAATTGGAGGGATGAGAGAGAGAAAGAGAGAGGTTTGGTTGGGTGATGCACATCTGAGGACACCCCCCTTCGTTATCTTTCTTGCCTTGTCTTCCCTCTCCCCCCCTTCCCCCCCTTCCTATTCCTCCTTTTTTCTCACCTCGCTTCTTTTCCTTTTGGCCTTGGCGTTGGTTTTCCTCCCCTCACATAACTCCTGGTCCAGATGGGCCATCGGGAGCAAAGATGGCTGGGAGAGAGCCTGCACTGCTTCTTGGAGGGTGGAGATTCTTTTAATTTTCTTCCCTGGCTTGGTTGACGGGGAAGGAGAGATTGGAGGGGCGTGTACATGATGGAAAGGAGGAGGAGAGATGAATGGTTGCTGTGCTGTGATGTTGCAGCTGTTTGCTGCTGCCTGCTCTGGTACATTTGTCATGGCCTCATATGGGTGGAGATGGTGGAATGTGGCATTTATTTGGTGGCCTCTGCTCGGAGTTACCAAAATGTCCTCCCTTTACCTCTCTGATAAGTCCTTGTCTGCCTACATAAATGCTTGCCTTTTCTTGCCCATGAAGTTCCATGGAATAACCTTTTCCCATTCTTCTTCTCTCACATGCCAAAGCTTCCCACCATTTCCTCCTTCCTGCTTGTGGATCAAGGGGTGACAGTCTGTGCGTTGTGCTTCAAGCCCTGCTACAGTGTACAGTAGACTGTTTGACAAATTTGCACAGAAAGCGAAGAGATTCTCTCTCACAAGGGAATGAAATTGGCTGGTTGATTAAAAGAGTCAGCAACCTGAGGAAGCTTGTGAGTTATGACTACAGCAACACACAGGCAGAGAGGGGGGGGGGGGGGGGGGGCATGAACATGTTGAGAGCATCATCATCATGGGCATGGTGGTCATGGAGATGCTGGTGATAGCACCTAAAAAGGAAGGGATTCTGAGTTGGAGAAGCTTGTGGTGGACTTCAGCTCCATTCTGGTCTTTTGCTTTGAGGAAGTTTCCACCTCTTCCCTGGAAGTGTGCTTCAGGGTTGGAGAAGCTTGAGATGGACTTTAGCTCCATTCTGGTCTTTTTACCTGTGTTCTTCACTGTAGGGCCTGTTGAAGTTTCCACCTGTTTCCTTCCTGATAGCCATCACCATGGCCAGTCCTTTTGGCCTCTGCACAAGGCTGAGAAGGTGACAAGGACAGCATGGGTAGGCAGATTACCTTGTAGGTGTTCGAATACACCAACCTCTGACTTGATGTTTCATGATCCAAATGGTGATGATGTAGATAGCAAGTTATTAGAAATTAGACTAAATTCATCTCAAAACAATGGACAAGCTGTCTTTATTTGAAACAATAAATGTATGATTTTAGATTTTTAAATTAATTATTAAACTAAATGTCCTAAAAATTAATCAGTTTGGTAATAAAAAAATCAATTTATTAAGATAATGTTCGAATACTCCTTTCATGTGATAGCTGCAGTAACCTTATGGATCTAAATGAGAATATATATATATATATATATATATATATATATATATATATTCTAGTTTCCACAAACTCTTCAGATTGCATGAATAATCCCCTCACTGGCTACACTGTGATAAATAATTCTATACATGCAAATAGCTAGGGAGCAACCAATAAAGAGTTCAAAGTAATTACATTTCCATTTCAGTCTTGGTTACCACATAAATCTCAGCTATAATTCCTGCTGCCGGAAAAGATTGAATGCCCAAGCATATCATTTTTATTCAAGAATTGGGACCATCTGTCATCATCAGTCAGTAGTAAATGTCAACATCTTCTCTTTCCAATGGGAATGAACATGCCAACATCATCAACAAGTTTTCAGTTTCCTGATGGAAGAGGACAAACTCCAACACAACCACATCAAGAACAAGTCCATGTAAAACTTGGGCTTGTTCTGCAAAAAAAAACACTCAAATCCAAGCTGGAATTATCACATAAATATGTTAAACTTGTTATAGCTTCATGTTGACAACGCCACTGATGACCACTTCAGTGAAAGAAAATCAACAAAAATATGGCTTTTAACAGCAGTCTGAGATAATAAAATGACAAAAGAACATGCAAACCCATAGTTACTGCTTGAAAGAACCAACAATCCAAAATCCTCCGGGCAGCTGATTACTCCTGTTCCAAGAGTAAAATAGTGTTAAAAGCATTGGCTAGATCATCGTGGAAAGGTCTAAAACAATAGTTACTATATGGATTATGCATATAAAACTGAAAAGCAGGGCAAACAAAATATTTGTTTAATGAATGGTACTAACAGCTTACAACAGCATTCTGCTAGTACATCCTAAGACTACAACTGCCTGGATCAATAATCACTATGATTCATCGAAATCTTCCTCTGCTTAATCAGAATTCCAAGGGATTTGATTACAAGGCAAGCATGGAGTCAACAGGTCTTTTTCGCTGTATAAGTTATAGCACTTGCATTACTAAGACTTGAGGTAAGTGCAGAAAACACCACAACATACTCATATATGTAAACTTTTAGCTATCCCTACTATAAACTTTTGTGATGTCCTAGATAAAGTACAAGTCCTTTTTTTAAAAAGAAAAAAAGAGCTTCATTAGTTCATATCTGTAATCACACCATCATCGTTCATGTTTACAATAAAGTCTAAATCAGATCCCCTAGAGTGAGCCTCATTACATTGATATGAACATTATACGGATATAAAGTCTTGAGTACTAGTCTTTCATTACATGGATATGAACACTATCCTATTATTCTTTTCAAACGGGCCTAAGAAAGCAATAATTAAATAGAAAAAAAAAAACATTGTAGTAGAAAAATACGAAGGGGAAGTACCCATTCATAATGTAGAAGAGAAACAACCACTAAGTGAAGGCCAGGTTGATGATTAAAATGGAATGTAACCAACATTACAGCGTCTTCATCCAACTATAGCTAAATGAACTGACATCATTATCTACACCACCACTAAGTTATACTATTTTTTACACTTCTTCTCCTCTTCCTGTTTATTAACAATATATAGCTCTGCTATGGGAGTCATTGTCCAAAATGGTTAATCTGTTCAGGTCTCAATAAACCGTATGTAGTCACTTGACCCTTTATTTTAGATAATTGCTATTCACCTATAATAATATCATGATCAGAAATTCCACATTTTTTTGAGATTATTTTGATTGCACCATTCCACCATTATCAATGCCCTAGTCAGTTCCAAAAATGTTTGTAATCCTCAAATATAGCACCCATTCTCCTGATGCTGCTGACATCCTTGTCCACTTATCCTGAAAAGTTATCAGACCACCATCTCAGACTACCTTCCAGTTACCATATCCCTTTCTTTGCGTCTCCTTTCTCCATAATTACGTATCTCTTCAATTCTTCTCCTTTATTTCTTTATGCCAGTTTATGGAGTCATAATAGAGGCGCTTCAGAGAAGAACATAGTGGCAACTTTGGCCCATGCCTCTAGACATCAAACATGGCTGCTCTCTCAACAGCTTCATACAAAGACGTAGCTTCTCTTATTCATGATTCTTCTGTCTAACAAATAAAGTCCCTTGTGAGAATCAATAAGCAACTTCAGAAGGATAGATGCTGGTCAGTAATCCTTTATTTTTACTTGGCTAATATGCAATTGCAAAACACAATTCTAGGTCGAGTCACCCAAGAATATGAACATTTTTATTCATCAATTTGGTTTTCAGTCTCAGAGTTCCGAGTTCAGCATTGATGAATTTCATAGGTTGACTCTGTCCTTCGATGGTGAACTTGGAATGAGTCTCCTTGAAACTCGACTAATGAAGTTAACTGGAAAATAATGTTATCTGAAATCCCTGAATGCTGTTGGAAATCAAACAGAAAACATATCTGGCCTCTCCAGGTTTATGACATTTAATGGTCAGATTTTCTGGTTCAGCTTATGGCAACACAGATCAGGCTAAACATTGTTCACTACTAGCAAGATGATTTATAACTTTATATGGCAGAGACATGTAGAGCAAGGCAGCCTTCCATAGCCGTTTAAATTTCAGTTTGTAACCATTATGTGTTCAGGCTTCAAGATTAGCCATGCTCATTCAATTATCAAAATGTTAATTATGGTTAGTTTAAACAGAAGAAGTAACTGAGTATTATAAATCATAATGTCATTTGATGGCTGACATTGTGTATAGCCAATTTATACAAGGGGGAAGACTGCAAAATGCTTTTCATAATTTTTACACAGCTGTCCATGTCAAATGTTTCTCAAATATATAAATATATACATATACTAAAGTAGTTAATGTTAATACAACAAAATAATGTGTAATAATTCAGAAAATGAACAGACACATCTAATTTCAATTCCTTTTTCTAATAGATCTACTTTCAATAATTTGTACAAATTTAAATATGAGCTATAACTTAGAATCACAACAACTTGTCAACAATCTTTTGTTTAAACTGATCCAAATTCATTGAAGAATGTATAGCTGAAATTTAAAAGTGAACAGCAACTTCCATTACCTAAATCATTGGTGGAGGGGAAAAACATGGATCTCTAGCAGACTAAAGATCCATGTTTTTCCATGAATGATTCACTGACAAAAGATAAACATAACATGTTTCTATGAATTTCCATGAATGATTCGATAACAATTTATATGTAGGATGCTTACTAAGATTGAACTTTGCCTTAGGATGAAGGACTATGATTCACTGTGACTTTCAAGGTTATAACATGGAAGAATGTAGCTACTTAAGAGCTGCTGAAATTGAAATTACAATAACACTGCAGCAGACCATAGAGCATAACTTATGTCAAAATTCAAACTTACCTCAAAGACAGATAATGAAAGTCAACCAATCTGTTCATCCTCTTCGTCTGATATCTCTTGTAAGGGACCCTTTAAACCAAGCTCACCAGCACCAAGAAGCTCGCGAGCTGCTTTCTCAAGAAACTCTTGTGCAGCAGCACGAGCAGGTTGTCTTTCGGGTTTTTGCTGTTTCCTCTTCTTCTTTGCTCTATGATTGTCAGAAGGCCTAATTCTGACAAAGTCCCCTCGACTAATATCCCGCAAACTTTGCCTCTGCTCTGAAATATAAACATGTATCCTATTTGAGTCCAACACAAGAAGTGGAATGATCCACAAGAGGCAATTAAAGTGTACTTGCATACCTGGAGTCAAGTTGGGCAGCGAGTGCCCAATGAAACGTGTTGCTGCCTGGGAATTCAACCTAGTCGATGGCCGCAAAGGAGCTACCGGATGTTGTAGAACAAATGGCAACAGTAAGAAAGCACTCAAACTACACTAAGCAAACAGTTAAACAGGAAACCATCAACAAAACAACAGAAGTATAATAGATACCTTTACTCCATTCATCAAATCGCTCCAGTTTCTCTCGGTACAAGCTTATCCTCTCCTGCAGTCAGAACCCTCATCGTGAAATCATCAAAAGCAGCTTCTCCAATTAATTTTTTTCTCTACAGATATAAAAAAAGAATGCAACTATCAAAAACACAAACGAAACAAATCTTACAAACTCTTTGCTGATAGGGTGATCATCCGGTTGGATCCCGCTACACCTCAGCTTCACTGTCCGATCAAAGCAAAGCGAAGGAAACAAATCGAGATTACTTGAGATGCGATCGAAGAGAAGGACCAGAGGAAAAAGATGGGAGCAGACTGAGGTCACCTAAAAAGAGGGTGGAGGCGGCCTGGGCGAGGACGAGGAAGGCGCGGGCGCGGTGGAGAGGGGGGAGCTCGGTAAGCACGTCGCGGTCGGCCAGAGAGAGGAACTGGTGGAGATGGGAGCAGAGGTCGTCCACAGTGGCTAGGGTTTCTCCGACTGCGCTTATAGCGGCTATGGGAACGGAGCCGCTCTCCGCCGGTCCTCCTTCGCCGCGGCCCATGCTTCCCTAGACTCTTCGGGCTGCCCGCCGCGTGCTGCGCTTGTTACCAAATGGATGCCCCACGATTCGTGCCAGGGCTTTGGAAGATCAAGGCCGTCCGTGAAGAATACTATTTAAATAACATAAGATATCTTTTATTTATGTTTCGTATTGTACTTGTATTAATCGTTTATGTACGTATATACGTATAAAGGGTCCGTGATACTGTACTCGGATCCGATAAGATGTACTCGGATCCTGTTCCACCAATTTCCCCAACCCGGTGGCACTGCAAATATAATAATGTTTCTTTTGCTCTCCAAATCCACAGCCACTCTAATCCACCTCAAGCGAGCTCGCTCCCTTCCCTTCCCTTCTCTCTCGCTTTCTCTAAGCTTTCGGGTTGCTGCTGCTCCCGAATGGCGTCCACGAGCGCTGTCGGCGGTCACATGTCGAACGTCCTGAGATCAGCTGCGTGGAAGCCCTCCGCCTGCCCCTCCCAAAGTAAGGGTTTATGTCCCAAGACGCTATCTTTTCCCCTCCCTTGTTCGTGTTCCCTGGTCTTTTGATTTAGGTTGTCTTCTCCCTGCTCATCTTGCCTCCCGTTTCTCTTTTCTCTATGTTTTTGCTTTACGAGCGTTGTTCTTTAGGAGATTTAGATTACGAAAGTCTTCTTTTTGGGGCCATCGTACCTGTTGCAATTCGTGGGCACTTTAAAGGAATTGGATCTTGCATAGTAGATTCTGAATTTTTGGTGTGTTTCCCTCCGTCAATTTACTTTTTCTTCCAGTTCTTTGACCGTCTTGTTAATTGCTTTACCTGTGACCATGAGATCTTTTGGGCGTCCAGAATAGAATTGACTTGTGACGAGGACAGTGCGGAGTATGATTTGCATGTGATGAAGAATTAGCTGTAATTGTAACTATTTTTTTCTAACCTGTGCAATAGGGTTATGTATATATCCTAAAAGGAAATTATTGAGTCACGTATTTGTTTAAGTAAGATCGACAAATATGGTGTTGATGCATTTTGTTATCTAACAATATGTCTTAAGTTGCAGTCTGATCTAAAATTCAGATCATATTTATTGGAATGGATGGCAGCTTGTGATATTTTTCTTTTTTTGGTTTCAATTCATCCTATACTCAGTTTTATAAGTTTTATATGAACTCGTGCATCTTCTCTTTCAGGTCATAGATTAAATGCAAATTGTGCACCATGTTTATCATGGCCCTCTAGCAGAGGAGAACATAAAATGAGATCTCTGCGTGTATATGGTTTATTTGGAGGAAAGAAGGACAAGAGCGAGAACGCTGATGATGCACCATCAAAGGTAAGTGATCTAACGATGTCCTGTTCATTGTTCTGTACTTTTATACATAAGAATGCTCTTGGTGAATAACATAAATGCTCTGCAATTTCTATTGTTGATTCAGATATGGAAGTAACTTGAGGCTTTTGGAGTACTTCTAGTATTAGATTTATTTGGTTGGTATCATTGTAATACTAGAGCCAACAATTTAGCATAATCACTTGCCTCCTTTTCTCATGACATGAACCGGACATTGCTTCTGTCGGAGAAGAGGAGACTCCTCGAAGTACATGTTGTTAGAAAGAGAGCCATACAATCAAGAACTTTTAAGGATGCCTTAAATTCCTTATGTTTCTCAGTGACATCATGAGAATTTAGTCCTTTGTATTATATTCATATAATTGAATGAAGGGATATGAATTCCATATTCTCTTTCCAGATAAATCCAATACTTTGCAGTTCGGACAAATTTTTGACATATCAAGCTAATTTTGGTGTTTTCTAGATTGGTGGTATTGGTATCCACACATTGGACAAGAAGTTGGTTAACAATTGTTAGCTGATAGAAGTACATTTTATCAATTTATAATTGCAAATATGTTCTGAGATAATCTCATAGGCATCAATAAAAGATAGCCAGCCATGGAAAAGGAATTTCCTCTTTTTCTTTAAAGAATATTCATTTTTTACATTACACAAAAATAAGATTGGCTGTTACGTTTATATATGTATGCGTAATTTGTGGTGCAAACATATTTCAAGCAAATATGCGTCTGTGGACATTATGGAAATCATTCAAATTGTGAAAAAACAATGCAGTCTGGCTATTTATGCAAATCAGCAAAGACCTTATGTGAGAACTAATGTACCTAAAGTCCTTGATAGATGCCATGTGTTTTCATTTTTGGAACCAGTAACTCTTAACACCCATTATTCATACCAAACATGGAGTTGTGCAAGCCACAAATATTGCACATCTTCACATGTGCAATTTCCTATCAACATAGGGTCAGCTTTAGAGGAGAGTTGAAATCAAGAAGTCTTTTGCAAATTCTTAAAGCTAGATGTCAGCAACCGTCCTAAGATGTTTTCAAGTGACTAACCAAAGCAAAGTTTGGGAAGAGAGGGGTACTAAAAAACTTTCAACACGCAAGGCCATTTGTGATACACATGCTGTATCTACATTGGTTGCAGTTTTAGCTTGTGCAACCATAGAGCAATCCTCTGTAGTTGCTCTTAACTTGAGAAGAGTTTCGAAGAGGGGAATATGTCAAAACTTTTGGCAAGAATCAAATACAATGACTGAACCACAGAAAACTCCAAGCTGCAAACTGTTATAGTGGCTTTCATGTAATATGGGAATGAAGCCCAAATGAGATGCCCGGTAAAGACATGAAAAGCACTCTTCCGCTGAAAATCTATGCCTTATAACTTATGTGGTCCCTTTCTCTTATTGTTTAACTCCATGCATCTCAATAGTGAGTAGATTCTCTACTAGTAAAATTGTGTTTTAGATGACAATTATAGTTGTAAGGCTATGTAATATTGGAAAACATCTATATCTCAATTTTGTTGGTTGTACTAAGTAAGGATCACTCTCCTCACATTCAATCTGTCTTGTAGGCAGGCATTCTGGGAAATATGCAAAATTTATACGAGACTGTTAAGAAAGCCCAAATGGTAGTCCAAGTTGAAGCTGTTCGAGTACAAAAGGAACTTGAAGCGTATGAGCTAGCTGCTATTTTACATAGTTCTGTTTCGTTCTCTTTTGTGAAACTTTTTACACTTAGCCTTCTTTTAATCTTATGTAGTGCGGAATTTGATGGTTATTGTGAAGGTGAGCTAATCAAGGTACGCGTGTGATTGGTTGTTTTTTTCCTCGCAAATTTACAAATGGACCAGTATATTTGATTGCAATTTGTTGATTCTCCAATTTATGGTTCGTATGAAGGTGCTTCACATGGATTCAGTGACGTTTATCTTTGGTTGCACCTGATGCATAATTTCATCTATCATGTGATGCAATAGGGAGCCTTGTGTGTAAATTTGTAGTAGAGGAACTGTTTTTTTGCAATTTTAGGGATCCTTCTGATATGACTAAATTAAAATTAGACTCCCCCTCCAGTTTGGAGTTCTTGAATCAGGAAATAAGGACTTAAGGTATGTGATTGACTGGAATGATGATTCTGATCATCTATTTGACTCTTAGTTAAACTCCAAAAGCTTATGAGAATTTTAGTATCTATGAACTATCCTGACCTTTAGAAGAAACTTTGGATGTTATTTTCAGTTCAATAACCAAGGTTTTCCATACCGCTCTGTCACGGACTTAGCTGGTTTTGCCTAAGTTGTGCGGCACCCTTACGCGTCCGTCCGCAAAGGTCAGCCTCCCCGAAACCTCCCATGGTCTCTTAGGACCTACAAAAGAGAAAACATGTTAGAGAAAACACCTCACTCGGGATCCACAAGCAAACATTTCAGAAAACACTTCATAACCAATGCAAATTACAAACAGACTTTACAACCTTTGAACGATCGCACAACAAAGGATCCAAAATGGTTCACTACAGACCGAGCATCTCTCACAAGTGTCTACATGACACAACATTTATTTACAAGTCTAAAACGACCACCAAACCTAACTAAAATTAGGTTGTTAAGCCTTCGACCGTCCCTCTACATGTTGTGCAAAGCATGAACAAACCAAAAGACACGGACATGCATAAGCATTACATCAAACGTCTTGTTTAGAATTTTGTCTGTGACATTCTCCCCCATTTATTCCTTCGACGTCCTCGTCGAAGCCTTTGCCGACACTGCAACTCATCGCCTTTGCTGGGTCTTCAATCTTCTACTTTAGCTGCAATGCGCCTCTTGGCTCCTAGCTGCTCGCTGCTGTTGTTGTTGAGTAGTCGAACTTTTGATCCGTTATGCTGCTTCAACTCGCCAATGACTCTGACTCTAGTGTGGGGTTGATTGAGTTTTGTTGATCCATGTTGGTTCCTACGGATCCTTCGGATGAAGGAAAAGACCATACTTACTATGTGCCAGTCTCCCAAATGTCTCATGCTGCTTGAACTGGGTGGATGCTTATTGGAGCTTTAACGAGCATCGCCTCGCAAACTTTTGAAGTTTTGGGTCATTCCTCCACTAAATTTGCCCATCGACTCTTCTTTCACTTAGTTGTTACTTCCAAGTAGATTTGCATCACTTCCGTTTTCGATTGACATTCTGTTGGGAAATGAAGCGGATAATCTACTCTCAGTAGCACTGATCACCATTAGTGAGGATTTGACAATTATTATCTTCGAAGGGTCTTTGAACCTGTGCAGAGCACCTCTACTGGATAGATAAGAGAATTAGGGTACTCGGTTTTACCCATTCTCTTAAGAGTTGAGAAGGCAAAAGTTACTTGACTTCTCCCGTCTCCTCGAGAGTTGTACTCCATGCATCGAGCTAGTTACTGGCATTCGTCTGCTCTTTGCTTACACTTCTGAAGTACTTGAAGTATTTGCACTCTTTGTGTTGAGTTAGCTACTGTGATTCATCTTCTCAATGCCATCGAACTTCTGGAATGCAGGAAGTTTTCACCCCAACTTTGTGTAAGTCTCTAATAGTTTTGGTCGCCTCTAGGATTGTACCGTCTTCTTCATCAACCCTACCGTTTGCTCCACTGAGTAGCAAAGGTATAGCACTACGTATTGCCTGCTTCGTTCCTTGGTCGTGCACTCTTGCATGACCCGAAGTCCTTCACTTTCGGCTATCTTGATAAGAAGCTTGTTGACACCGGTCTTACGAAGTTCTTTGGCCTTTGCCCTTCAACCTTGTCTCGGTACTTGGAGTTTGTCTTTGCATGCTCCACCTCCTCGGCCCCTTTCACAACCAAGCGCTCTCCCTCTATGAGAGCAAGGGATCAATGACTTCACGGAAGTCTCGCCTCTGCAGTACCATGGCGCTGCCATGCCCATGGCCCTATTATCTGTCACCTTGTATCTACATCCCTTTTCTTCACGATCGGTAGATCTGCCTCTGTAGCACTCCTTCGAGTCCACCTCCATTCTAATCGATGCTTTGTTTTTGGTAGCTAAGTCCCTCTGGATTCGTCGTCGCTTCCTCGCCCCTTTCGACCCCCTGCTTCAACATCTTTGTGTTCTCCAAGCAATTCCCCTTGGTCGATGGAAAGATAGACTACAACTCTTATACATGGCCTCTACCATCATGTTGCAAGGTTCACACCGATTCTGTTCTCCTTAGCTTCCTTAGTAGCAACGTTCGCTTACTCGACCTTATCCTCTGATATGTCGAGCTCCTTTGAGTGAATATAGGTTCTAGAGCAGTCCAACTCTCCAGCCGCTCTGATCATACCTCTGCATGATCAAATCCCTCCCATGGGACTCACTAGTACTTGTATTCAAACTTTTCTCTCGGTGGTACACAGCCCCCATATGCTGATGACCAAGGCTTTCATCCGATGCAAAATTCGATGCACGCACGGAAGACCCACCATTATCTGGATCTTGGGCCTTTGCCCCTACCAGCACAATTTCTGCTACGCACCGTTCCCTTCATAGCAATTTGAATGGTAGCACTGTGGTATATTTTTCAAGAGTACCTGCCTCTGCGTCCTCTTGTCCTGTATCAAGGCCTTCTGAACCCAACTTCGCCTTCGCAAGTTGAGTCGCCTCAGTTCCTTTGTCAAATGCTTCTCTAAGGTAAGGTGCATGTGCCTCGAAGCTCCCTTCGTTTTTGGCTCCATACAGGATGAGCCCGCTCCATCAGAATAAGGGACCTATGGAACAACATGATCCCGCTCTTGCCTCTACAAAAGTTCATGTCCTTGACCTATATCCAAGGAAAGTTATGTGCCTCCGCTCCATGTTCTATCTTCTATGCTGGCTCCCTTCATGCGGCTTGGGTACTTCGTCAAGTTACACCCAAGTTGCTCCGCTCCTCGTTTTGCATTGAGTTGACGGTGGCCCTCGCACCCACCATTCCATGGGTCAGCCTTTTGTTGAGTTCGATCTCCATATCGACTCCAAGTGTGCCTTCATTTGTGTTGCTTTGGATCGCTCCCCCACTTGATCTCGCAATGCATTCCCCAATGCATAATCTCAAGCGAGATCATGCAACGACTCCTCGTCGCTCGCTCGGTCTGTTGAGCTTTGTGAAGTTAAGTTGAGGTACTCCTCCTCAACATATGCGGTCCATTGCACATGGTTCTCCATCTGGAGAGCCGAGACTTATCCCTCATGGATATCTGTCCCGTTGGAGCAACTTCTCTCTTCGCTTCCATCTCTCTGAAAGTTTTGGAGACCACCATCCCCTTGGACTACTCCGCCTTGCTGAACAACCTGTGTATTGTTCTGCCTCCCATAAACGCACTTGCTATATTGCGACTCTACGTCAATACAGTCCCTGCTGCACCCCTCAAGGCCTAGCAATATGCTAAACTTGCTGGACACTTCAGCCTCTTACGGACGTATCCTTCTCATGCTGAAAAGAAAGTTTCAATGCTCCATGGCGTCGAGCTTCGAGCGCCTAGGGATGGCCATGAACACTCCATCGTTCGCATACAAGCCTTTGCATGAGTATCGAATTCTTCGAGTTAGCAATTTCCCTCACCTTTGTGAGCTTTGCATAACTCTTTCGATCGCTAAACAACTCATTCCACCTTACATGGTCTCATCTTTTACCAAGTGCCTTGCTTGTCTTGAGCACCATCAAGTATGGTTGCCAACGTTGAGCCGTATCTCAGACTCAGCCATCCTAACCTTTGTGCGCTACATATTCTTCCCAAGTTGCTTGTCCTCGTGGTGCCTCTTGCACGAAGGGTTGGCCATTCCTCCGAATGCCAATCTCAGATGCCCGCTCCTCTAGGCGATTCCTTTTCCCTACATCTCCATGCCCGTTATAACACCCCTGATTAGCCCTACATTGAAAATGGGCAAGATTAAGATTGGCTTATAAGGGTCTGATGAGTGTATTACTATCAACTTCAGCTTAACCATTTTGGTCAGTGGTTTAGACCAAACGAAGTTAATAGGCTAGTTAGCCCATCAGGCTCGAGTCGTGACATTTAGTATCAGAGCCAACCTAGCATTTGGGCATGGTGAGGTGGCTCGAGTAGGAAAGGGCTACCCGTAGACGGAGTTAGAGGACTCGTCACGGCGTGGAGCCACCACTGGGCTACGCCTCACATGCACTATGCTAGGGTCTGATCTGGGTTATGTTGGGCCTTGACGAGGACGCCAAGCCTTTGAGTGGGGGAGATTGTAACACCCCTGATTAGTCCTACATTGAAAGTGGCCAAGATTAAGATTGACTTATAAGGGTTTGATGAATATACTATCAACTTCAGCTTAAGCATTTGGTCAGTGGTTTAGATCAAACGAAGTTGATAGGTCGGTTAGCCCATCAGACTCGGGTCATGACACCCGCTTTCCCCCAAACGGTCATGCATGCTGGCTGTTCTCAACGCAGCCCCGTTAGGTCCCCCACGTTTGCATACAAAGTGTTTCTATGAGTGCTTGTCCCGTTCTGATACCATCCGTGTCACGGATTTAGCTGGTTTTGCCTAAGTCGTGCGACACCTTTGCGCGTCCGTCCGCAAAGATCAGCCTCCCCGAAACCTCCCATGGTCCTTTAGGACCTACAAAAGAGAAAACAGGTTAGAGAAAACACCTCACTCAGGATCCACAAGCAAACATTTCAGAGAACACTTCATAATCAATGCAAATTACAAACAAACTTTACAAACTCTGAACGGTCGCATAACAAAGGATCCATAATGGTCTACTACAAACTGGGTATCTCTCACAAGTGTCCACATGACACAATTTTTATTTACAAAACCTAAAACAGCCACCAAACCCAACTAAAATGGGGCTATTAAGCCTTCGACCATCCCTCTACATGCTGTGCAAAGCATGAACAAACCAAAAGACACGGACATACATAAACATTACATCAAACATCCTGTTTAGAATTTTGTCCGTTACAGCTCGGACTGTTTGATGCTGGTCATGTTTACCTCGATACGGTTGTGTTTATCTATCCCACTGGTACACGAACTTGTGTAAACCGAGTGGTATGTCTAGCACTGGACCTGCATTGAGTGGTACAAGCCCTTCACCTCCCGTATGCCTAGCATAGGTTCTGTATTGAGCAGTTTCTGTTTTTTTCTAGATTTTTTTAAAACTTGATATGTACCTTGAAGTACCAACACTCAGGTACATTGGTATGGACTGGTACTGTACCAGTCCAAGCTCTAACTGGTATAGTACCAGTATGCAAGATTGTGAACCTTGTCAATAACTATATTTGTTATTCTATAATATCCTATTTTTATGCATATTAATGTGGTCCCCCATATGATGATTCTAGCTTCAACCTTGGCTCAGTTTTTTCTCCTTTTCTGATGCATATATTGGCACATGGTGATCTGGTTGTTCATCACCTTTCCAGATCTTATATTTTCTCTAACATTCTCGTTATGTATATATATGTGCATGTATGTTATTGTATTTAAAATGCTATTTTCACCCTTTTTGATATGACAGAAACTGACGATAAAGGTTCATCATGTTTTTCTTGGAACCACTCAAATAATTGCTTTCTTCATTGCTTTCGGAATAGGCTATAGCATTTGTGTTAGGTTTGGTCCTGTAGTGTTACCGTTAAGAATTTAATGGTTTAAAACCATAGGTTAATGTGACAGCAGAAGTAATGAGTTGGGAATGCTTATAGTCACTAATTATTCTGTATCAAATAAGATAAGATCAATTCAGGAATTGTCAATTTCAGTTTTTCTTGGTGGTGGTTTTTTTACATTTATTCCGTGCTGTTGGACATTAATGAATGCAACCTTAAATAGTTGTGTATGCAATTTTCAAATTGGTTACATTTGATGCTTTTGCCAGGCAACTCTTTCTGGAAACCAGCAACCCATACGCATTGAAATCACTGAGGCTGCAATGGAGCTGGGTTCTGAAGTAAGTTCCAGTCTTGCACCAATGATATAACTGTACTTCTCAGATAAACTGTATGTGCATTGTGCATATCATGACAACTTCCAACTGCTGTTTCTAATTGTGTTATTATGTTGGTATCGCTGATCTACAGAACACTAAACCGATTTAATATACTGATTTTATTGCTAGGAAAAGATAATTTTGATTTTTTATTCTGGATTTTTATCAGTACATTCTTTTAGGCGATGTTTCTTGAGCACAAGGGTCTCGTGATCCTAGTCTAGGGACATGCATGACCTGGGCCCTGGGATGTGCCATGAACAGAAACGGCCATTTCTTTTTCCCTTTTTTTTTATTTTGCAAATGGTGACGACTGTAGGTACTTAGGCACTGATATCAAACAGTCATAGTCTTGACCAGTTAGGATAGATGACATCCTTGGTTTTGAGTTCTCAACCTTGGGTAGGTCTAAGAAACAACCATACAATTGTACCAGAACCTGTCCTCATTTTGTGGGACATTCTGTGTAAGTCCAATTACAACACAGAATTATGAGAAAAAGCTTTATTTAGTGGCCTGCATCTTTAAGTAGTTACATATAACTTTTCTCACTTGTTAATTTATACCAACTGCATTTCCAAGACTTGACCCTCTCGTCAAGTCCGATCAGTATCATTGGTAAATAGTTGACACTATGAAAATTGTGGACTGCAGTTTGCATGCTCAGCAACCACACAAAAATGTTTTGCTTTACTGATAAGATTCTTATGCAGCCAGGCTAATGTCTTAACTGTGTGAGAACATATGAATTGTCAGCTGCATTGGCCTGTGTTTGTACTATTATCTTGTATGACATCCCAATGTGAATCTCAAATTGGTATTTGTCATGCAATGCTTCAAACCTGTTACTCCACTAATCTGGAAGTTGCCCATGTCTCATCATGAACTCAACAATTTCTTAGCAAAACCTCTTTCGCCTTCAATGCATCAACATCTCAATGGACCAAGATTGTTTCCTTTATTCGCAGAAGCTCTCTCTGTTGGTAACCGAAGCGTACAAGGATGCGCACCAGAAAAGTGTTCAGGTTAGATCTACTTTGCTACCATGGTGATCCAACTTAAGATCTATCTTGCATGATGACATGATGTTTGTATGTTCCAGGCTATGAAAGAGAGAATGAGCAATCTTGCCCAGAGTTTGGGAATGCCACCAGGCCTCAGCGAAGGACTGAAGCAATGAATACACCGGTTCATCTAACCATGGTCTACATGGAACTCGTGTTCCTCACCTTGACAGAATTCGTGATATGAAGTCGAGGGGCCATTTTGTTGATTTGCTTTTCAGTCAAGTTGATGACAACTCCTATAATCTCATACCATATGCTTTCGCCCTTAAAGTTGAATTATCATTTTTGTTGCAATTCCTATAATCTCATACCATATACTTTCGCCCTTGAAGTTGAATTATCATTTTTGTTCGCATTTAAATTTCTCAGTAACGCCGCAAGATAATGAATTATCATCCGATGTATGCTTTTTGATGTGTGCCAAACTTTGTTAGGGCCGAAGTTGTAACTCGAGAACATGGATGAAATCAACACATAGATCTCCTGTTCGTAGATCTTGAACCGAGTGATGTGAACGTTGAAATGTGTCGTCTGATCCCCAGATTCCTCGATAGATATGTTGTGGCCGTTGATGCACGACGGGACAAGAGCTCACACCTGGTTCCCATTCCCAACAACACCCCCAGCTTCCTTCCAACGGCTAATTCCCTCAATTTTAAATAAAGCCCTACCAAGCTTCCCAACAAAACCATCTCTCTCTCTCTCTCTCTCTCTCTCTCCATGGCCTCATCCGAGTCCTTGTCGCCCTTCTGCCTCGCCCTTCTCCTCGCAAGCATTTTGGGAAGCTCAGAAGCAAGGGACTTCTTGGTCGGAGGCAACGACAACGCGTGGCGAGTCCCACCCAACACCTCGGATTCCCTCAACCAATGGGCCGAGAAGAATCGTTTCCAAGTCGGCGATTCCCTCGGTAACCTTCTCCGCTCCTTACATCCATCTTTCCCAGGCAAGAGAAACAAGACACTGACAAGTCTCCAATCTCCTGCACGCCAGTCTGGAAGTACGACGCCGCGAAGGACTCGGTACTGCAGGTAACCAGGGACGCCTACCTGGGCTGCAACCGCTCAAGTCCGGTGGCGGAGCACAAGGACGGGGCGACCGTCGTGAGGCTGCACCTCCCCGGAGCGAACTACTTCATCAGCGGAGCAGCAGGCGCCTGCGAGGAGGGGGAGAAGCTGATCGTGGTGGTGATGTCGGAGCGCCACTCGCTCCGCGGCCTCGCTACGGCGCCGTCCCCGGCGGAGTCCGAGGGACCGGCGGTCGCTCCGACCAGCGCCGCTCGGAGGGCGGTGGTTTTCGGGAGTGGCATGGCATGCTCTCTGGTGGTTCTGGGGATGCTGATGTGAACCAAGCTTTCGCAGCTACCGTGTTACGTCGGTCCTGATGAGGCTGCACGAATTTTGATGTTTTAGTTCTTGCATTGAATTTATTTTATTATTATGTGACGCGAAGCTCGGTGCAGCGCAAAAGCCATTAAAATATCAACTGTGCTGCCACCCCCTTAAAACGCCCTTAAGTCCACGTAACCATCTCCTTCCTCGCGGCTCACGCGCGTCCCCACGAACGGATCATCCAGTTGCCACGTTTCGAATCCGCCATGCACGTACGAACGTGGCACCTAAAGCCAAGCTGCTCCCTTCACTGCAAGGGCAGAGATCGAGAGAGAAGCGATGAGCAGAAAGGAGAGGGATGCGAATCGGCCACCGGCCGACTCCTCCGCGTCGTCCTCGGAGGTGGTGCACCAGCGGCGCAAGATGCCGCACAGCCCGACCACCATGGCCGTCGGCGGTTTCATGGTCGTCGCCGCCATCGGCTACTTGGAGCTCTACTACAAGGCCGAACGACCAAATCCAAGTATGTCAAGGCCCCCTCATCTAGCGTATAAGCTTTCAAGCTGATGCATTGCTAAAATTCATGGCCTTGAAAGAAAAAGTGAAATCTTCTTGACCTATGTAGGATGATATTGCATGACAATTTGAACATGACATGGGTATGGACTCTAACTCGTATAATTTTTCCGCAACCCACTTTTTGATGAAAAGAACACAGCCTTGAAAGGATGTCATATACAGTGACCTTAATCCTACAATTTCAAGAAGCATCATCATCAGTTGAACACCAGCTACATTGAAATATCAAGGAAAAAAGAGTAAGAGTGGATCTAAATAAGAAGATAAAAACTCACCCCACACTGTAATTTTCTTTTAAGTGGAACATCCATGACTACAAAATTGATTCCAGATGAGCTGACAGTTGACCGTGATCTTTGCTTCAGAACACCAATATGAGTCGAGAATCCTCAGTCTATCTTCACTGATGAATAAATCAACCTTGTAAACCAGACGCATGCACAGAAGCCAATTGTGCCTGTCAGCACAAAGAAGGCATAAGAAGCAATCAACATATATCCCAAGTACAGAATTCCAGAGGCTGGCTTGGTGATCTCCAGATTTGTGAAGAAGTAGAAGGTTGCATAGAGGAAAAGATGAAGAGCAGAAGATCCAGACGTCAGGTAGGATCTCCACCACCACAAATAATCCTCACTGCACAGCTGGAAATAGCATAGCACGATTGTGATCTCCGCACAGGTGATAATGAGAATGATAAAAGACAAGGAAGAGGAACCCGAAGAAGTGGTAGAACTGATTAAGCCAGATTGAAGTAAGGATGAAGAAGAGCTCAATGAAAACAGCTCCAAAAGGGAGAATGCCACCATTTAGTATCGAGAAATTGGCCTGTTCATGTACAAGCCTGTTCTGGTATCTGCCTGGGAATCTTGTTCGGCTTCGCGGGATCCTCGATTGCAGGCTTCTTGAAACCAACATAGCTTCCAACAAACACGAGGCACGGATATACCAAACCAAAGTAGTACAAGAGCAAACATTAAAGGGGACAGCTTATCAGATGAGAAATTTTCTCAACTGCAGATGAGATTTTCTTAACTGCACGAGAAAATCTTGCTGCTCAATTGAGAAAAATCTTCTCTTTTACTATATATAAATCGACATTATATGACATTAATTGATATATACTTTCTCTTTACCTTTACAATTTTACTATTCATTCTATCATTTTATCATGGTATCAGAGCAATAAGAAAAGAGGTGCGAACCTCTGCCTCCGGCCAGCAACCATCGTCGCTGCAGCCACATTCCCAAATAAGACTCCGCGATTAGTCCTCATCTTCCTCACTGTGGCAGTCTTCATTGATCTACCACAAAAGTAGACTTGAGGAGATCGAAGGGGACGCCTATGCCTTCAATAGGCTACATGCTGGGCGATTCGGCGCTCTCCTCTGCGTATACATACAGTTGTGCCATACACAGCACTGCGTGGATCGCTGCTACGTGCACGAACTCAAGCCACCGCAATCACCCACCTCTCACCTCCCACCTTCCACTCCTACCAACGCCTCTGCCACCGCTATCTTCGCCTCCGACAACATCGTCCTCACTGCTTCCAACGGCATCCTATGGCAACGTTTTGATCTTCCTATGGAGACACTCCTACCGGGTCATGTCTTGGTCCTAGCGAGGACCTTGTCTTGGTGTCGGCCTACCATCCCTTTCTACTGTTACCAAACAATCTTTGCAGTTCTCTCCCGTTGCCTCTGGTCGGTGATCGGGGCAGCCACTTCATCCTACTCCACCTTTGCCTCAATAAGTAGCATTTGGAATCTTTCTATACCACTTGCTGCATCACTGCATCGCTGCCCAAAATCCTAACTGTTGATATGCTGCACAAAGATCTGCTATTGTCTTACACAAAGCTAACCTTCTCCTTCAACAAAGACCTCGTTTGTCTTACACCACCACCACCTCTTCTTCCTTGATCATTGGCGTTGCTGCAACCTTTTACCTACTTCCATATGTCATCATCATCTACATCTGATGCTCTAGTTGTTGTCGTAGGGAACCATAGTACTTTCCCACATACAAGCCTTATTTCCATCAATGTAGCAACCTTCATCCTCTTCAAATTATCTAAAGGTGGCAACTATGCATCCTAACGTACTCAATTCTCTAATCTCCGATTTGGCTATGATCTTCTAGGCTATATCGATGGCTCCCTTCGTTGTCCACCGGCAATCCTAAACATCCCAGGAGCACCTAGTCTAGTACCAAATCTAGACCACAAACTATGGTTATGCCAGGATCGTCTCATCCTCCAAGTAATTCAAGCCTCGATTGCTGGATCCCTCGCCTCGCTCATATCTTCATGTGACATTACTGCCGAAGCCTAATGTAAGTTGCAAACTACCATGGCGAATAGTTCACGCACTCGTATACTTAGTCTCCTATCTAGTCTCATGACAATTAGACAAGAGGGAAGTCCTGTTACTGATTATCTACACAATATAAATGTTATCATCGATAATTTGGCCTTGATAGATCATTCTCTCATTGATGAAGAAATCACTGTTCATATCCTCAATGGCGTCGGCAATGAGTACAAGGAATTGGCAACAGTAATACGGGCATGTGACTCATCAGTGTCTTTCGAAGAACTCTACGATAAGCTGATTGACTTTGAGATATATCTAAAGCATGAAGACAAATTACCAAGATCATCCATCATAGCTCAAGTGAGAAGGGGCAATCCGTATAATAAGACTGTCAACAAAGGTTTGACTAAGATACCTCCTAAACCTATGAGCTCCAAACAAATCATACCTCCTCAACATCATCAATATTCCAATCACAACACCCAAGGCGGCTACTTTACTTCTTAGCAATCCTAGCGCCCTCACCACCAGTAAAAAGTTGTGTGCCAACTATGTGACAAAGTCGATCACTCTGCAAAGATCTGTCAATCTCGACCCAGACTCCCTACTCAATCACATTGGCCTTAAGTAAATCTCATGACTACTCTAAACACTAGTGATCAAAATTGGATCGTAGACTCTGGTGCATCCCATCACATCACATCTGATCTACAGAACTTGTCCGTCCACAACAACTACAGTGGAAATGAAGACATTATCATCGGTGATGGTAAAGGAATTCCTATTACTCATACTGGTTCTACAATGCTTAATTCACCTGCTATAATTTTTACACTCGATGATGTTTTGTGTGCACCTCACATTAAACGAAATCTCATTTTCGTTTCTCAATTTTGCAAACAAAATAATACCTCCATTGAATTCTTTCCTAACTCATTTCTTGTCAAAGATTTGAGCATGGGAGCATCCTTAGTCCAAGACTAGAGTAAAGACAATGTTTATGAATGGCCATCAGTTACACAAATAAAACAGCCCACTGTCTACTCCTCAGTTGTAGCTCTAATTGATGTGTGGCATCGTTGTTTCGATCATCCCTCACTCTCTATCCAAAATAAATTACTTTCTCGTTATTCTCTTCCTACTCTTAAGAATACAAGTATTATCACTCATTGTGATGTTTGTCTCAGTAATAAAAGTCATAGACTTCCTTTTGGCACTTTGATAATCGCACCACCACCTCAAGGTATGTCATTTTTCTTGGGTCTAATCCAATCAGTTAGAGTTCTAAGAAGCAAAAGATAATCGCCCGGTCTACAACTGAAGTTGAATATCATGTCATCGCTATCGCTGCTGCTGAACTCAATTGGGTTACAAATCTCCTCAAAGAACTCAAAGTCAGCTCTATCCTTACTCCTGCAATATATTGTGATAATGTTGGAGCTATCTACCTATGCGTCAATCTAGTGTTCCACTCATGCATGAAACACATTGCCATCGACCTTCACTTCGTATGAGATCAAGTTGTCAGACGTCAACTTCGTGTCTCTCATGTTCATACGGATGATCAACTAGCAGACTCACTCACGAGCCTCTAGCTTACAAATTATATTTATTGTATTGGTCCAAGATCGGTATCCTTGACACGAGCTCGATCTTGCGGAAGCATGATAACATATGAGAGATTTCCTCAACTGTATAAGAAAATCTCGCTACTCAGTTAAAAAAAATCATCTCTTTCACTATATATAAATAGACATTATTTGATACTAATTAAGATATAATGTCTCTTTACCTATATAATTTCACTCTTCATTCTATCAATTTATCAAGCCCAAGTGAGCATTCAAGACGAAGAAGATAGCTGAAACGATAGCAGGAAAAGTGAATGCCGTCAACCGATAAAAGACCCAAAGTAGGAGAATAGCTGCCAACAGTCCCCCTCTGTTTGATGGTGAGAGGAAGCCGAGAACTGCAAAAATCACGGTCACCAGTAGCATACCAAAGAACTGAACACCTGTTCCAACATATACGCACAACAAATCTGAGTTGGTTGGAGCCCTGAATACATCCCCATGAACTAGCTTCCACCCTGTCACTTCTTGGGTTTCAAGCTGGTTGTACTTGGAGGCATCTCTGTACAGTGTTCGCAGCATGATCATAGCCACCATGGCGGAGAGGAATAATTGACTTTGATACGGCCATAACTCTGACGCTTTGGATTCGAACAGACCAGAAATAATAATAATAAGAAAAAAAAAACCACATATACATTTCTCCATAATAAGTGTTTTAGCATTAATTTCTCTAAATTTAAATTTAGCATATATGTACACATATGTATAATACTAAAACTTGTATATATATATATATATATATATACCATTATAATTAATCTATGTCATTTGACTATAATTTGATTTTAATTAAAAGTTCTAATAATTAATATATATTTTTTTATAAAATTAATAAAATATAGTTATTTTAGGTCTTATTTTTTATCTTTTTTAACTTAGATTAATTAACTAATTAATTTTAATTAATTGTGGTTAACCCGAGTTTCTTTTGATGGATATATACTCTATTTTCATATTTTGAAAGGACACTTAATTAATAATTATAATATACAGTATTGAATATTACTCAATTATGGTTTATTTCATAGCTTCTCCGAGTTAAGTCATAAAGCCTGTCCCTGTTCGTTCAAGAACTCATCATCCTTTGGGCTTGACATTATTCTGGGCCATTGGAATTCAAGATTGGCCCATCATTTGTTCTAAGTTGCTCTCGCAATGTATCTCTCTACATTCATATGTGCAACTTGATTTGCCCAAGTCAGGAGCATCATTCTTGTTGTACATATCATAGAGATGATACACTAATAAAATCACATTTCCATATAGCTCATAATTAATACATATTTGGCGAAGAACCTAAGAACTAACTAGGGATCAAGATCAATTGATTAGTTTATGTAGTTCATTATTTCTTAGACAGAGTCAAGATTTGTATTTAGATAAAATATTCAATATTTATTAAAAAAAATCATCTATGTCAATCCCAAGCTTTAATTAAAAGGACGATGGGTTACATTAGGTCATTGATAACTAGCGTAAAACTATGTTAGATCTCATGAACATATATCTTAATCGATTTCGAGTTAGGTTATTACTCAGAAGTGATGCAAGATACTTTCACCATTTAGATATCCCAAACTACAAACGATGGGCTAAGAAGTCATTCAGAAGTAACCCATCACATCCGTGCTTGGATGTAGTGCTAGGTACGAAAGAGTTCTCACATTATTTTACACTAATGAAAGTAAAAAAGTTAGTTTAAGAACAAAAAAATTATATTAGTAACTTAGAATATATAAACATTTTTAGAGAAAAGATTAGAATTGATAGACACTATGATTAGAAGAAGAATAAATATTATTTTCTTACAATAGACTATGTAATTAAATGTAAACCTTAAAAACTATATACTTTAGATAAAGTAGGATAAAAATTAAATATATAAAATATAATTTTAGTAATTTTAGAAATAGATAAAAGAATATAGTTAAGTTGAATGGACAAGAAATCCCTTTAAGTAGAAGTTTTAGGTATCTTTGATCAATTATTCAACAAGATAGAGAGATCGATGAAGATATTATTCATAAAGTAAAAATAAAATAGTATATATATATATACATACATATATATATATATATATATATATATATATATGTATATATATATATATATATATATATATATATATATATATATATATATATATATACATACATGTATATATATATGTATATATATATATATATATATACATATATAAATATACATATATGTATGTATATATATATATATATTTGTATATATATATATATGTATATATATATATATATATATGTATATATGTATATATATATATATATGTATATATATATATATATATATGTATATATATATACATATATATATATATCGTTTGTGTTGTTAAGATAAGAATATTAAGATCGATGGGGTTATTAAAAAAGTTAGAAAAAAAATATTCTTATTCGTGAATAACTAAATATCACTTTGATAGATGATAAAATGAGATAAAATCATTTAAGATTAAATGATATAAGCATATGCTCAGGATGCTTAAAAATATTTAGGTATTCTAAATTTAATTAAATATATAATTTTTACATATCTCAACAATAATAAAGGATCTATATAACAAACCCAAAATAGTTAAAATCTATATTTTATTTATTATTATATTTAATATTTATTAATAATTAATTAGTATAGGTACTATCAGGAAAGATAAGAATTTATGTGTTTCTAATTTATCTAAGGATATTATCTTATATACAACTCAGAACAATTCATGCACTCGACTTTAAATAGTGAAATATTACCGTGCATTAAAAATAGAATATCTATGAACAAGCCTGCATAAAATAAAGCTTCAAGAAAAAAATCCAATAAAAGAAACCTTCCAGTATCCATCTCTATCTCCATCTAGTTCCATCCTTCTTTGATCACTTCTTGTTTCATTTGGGGCATTAAATTATTCATATGTGACCTTTACATAAATTTAAAATATTTGGTATTGCTAAGCACATCTACCCATTGAAATCAGAAAATTTCATAAGAACTTTTTGTTTACTTTTTGATTACAAACAAGGGCCACATCAATCACAGAATTCCTCCACTTTTAATCCAAATGTTGCATCATTGAACATCCATGACTTAATTCTAGGTATGAAACTTTTATTCCTCCCTTCATTCACTCACTCATTCATCAAATAGTATAAAAGATTTATCATGTAGGTAGTGCTTTTCAAGTATATACCACATAAAGCTAGCATTGATATGACATATAACTATACAAGAATAGTTTGGATTAGATATGTTCTTATCTGATGGTTTATCATATAGGATTAGGCTCAGTGGAAGATGCTAAAGGCCTAACAAAAGCATATACGATATATTTAATAGCCCATTTCCGTATCTTCTCCTCTAAAAATACCTGATAAAAGCGTAGATTATTTGTTGTTGTACCTTAGTGATGATACGGAACACTAGTGCAAGTAGCATTTGCCTTTACAACCATTAAAATAGCTACTATATCTATGGCAAGAATATAAATGAAGCCATATACTTGTTCTTGAGATAAACATAGTATATAGAAGTGTTGTGATCACAAACGATTCGAGTAAAAGGCCATCGATGGACACAATTAATTCATAAGCCTACGAGAAAGATGTATTGATCACTTATTAGGATTGATAGGTGTGGAAGATGCAGCCGATGTTGCATACAGTATTAACTAAAAGCTGTTTTCTTCATTTGTTGTTGGATAAAATTAGTTTAGGTTATAATGTTTCCCATTTATTGGCCATATTGTCTTTTGCGGGTCAACACTATCTCTTCCACTCCATAATTTTTAGCACTTGATGATGTTTTTTTTTTTTTTTGAAATTAATTTTATCACCAAGAAAAAGGTAGTCAAGTTTTCATACAAAGATTGAGCATATATATATATTGAAATTAATAAACTTAATTTTATAAATTAAATTGTTTAATATAGCCATTTAGGTGTTTTTTTTTTTTTGAGAAAGGGACACAAAGTTTGGGCCACAAGATATAAAAGAAGAAACCCTAATTTGTAAATAGGATTTAAGAGAAAATGATCCATCATAAAGATAAATGAACGCATAACTATGTCTTCATCTTCTATTTAAGTTAGGAAAACTCTTATCAAAGAATTAATTTCTTAGAAACACAAGAAAATTAGACTATATGTGTGTGTAGATTGGGCCAATTTTATCATAAATTATAATTGAACAACATCTTATAATTAAACATCGATAATAGCTGTTTTCGGTGAATTCTATTATCCAATTAAAATCGATTATATGTTGTGTATTTGTTATAAATAAATAAATAAATACATGATGGTAAGAGTTGGAACCCAAGTAGTCTGAGCGGTTAATATATATAGATAGATATGATACGAAGACCATACTACTCTTCTGTGATTGCAGGATAAGAGCATGCAGAATGATCATGATGAACTGGGAGCACCTCATGTTCATTGCATATAATACACAGCTCAGTGGTGCAGCAGTGGGCATGATTTGAGGAATGATTCTGCTCTAAGTTTCTAACTTTTGAGATCTAACAATGGAAAATTAGATCTCATTTCTGAACAACTTAGATAGTGGCATCTTTTTCCTAGTGTTATTCCTTTTCCCTGTCAGTAAATCTAGTTGAGATCATGCCAGAAAACCTACGCCAAAGATGACGAAGAATAGCACAAAGAACGAAAGACTAGTCTCCAAAAAGCATGTTTTAACTAGCTGTTAATGATTTGGTGTGTGGTGGAGATCATGTATGAATGATATCCTTGTTATAGGTTGATATGTTCTTGGAGGACCACAAGAAAAGAGTTCCAAAACTTTTGCCTTTAGACTTGGACTTGATTGAGAGAAAGAGAGACAGAGAGAGACACGTGCTTTCATGTGTCAGCATCACATGTAATACTGCAAAAACAATGGAAGACCAAATGCAAATCTTGACGCATTAAAACGCAAACTCAATATTAATCTTCTTCCCCTTTCGGTGGAAATTTATGGAGGGCCATCGATCGGTCTGAGAAGACGCATGAACCATGCACGCTACCAGCTTCATCCATGTGGGTCTCCCTCTTTTTGACCCGGGCAGATAAGTCAACCAATAGCAGACAAAGCCCGGCACACTGCCACGTCATGATTACTGACGCGCGGACGGACCCCACCGCTGGATGAACTCGTGCCTCTGCCAGCATATCTGACGATGATGGGATGCATGCATGAGGCATGTGGCGCCAAGAACGAGATGGCCCCACGGATCATTTAGCTTCCCGCTTCCTCGAGAACCAAACCCGTTGATGGTGGAGGTTAAGCAGCAGGAAGAGGGATTCTCCATCCATTGCCAACCATTACCATCTGATTCTGCTTTCGGATCATACATCCAGCAGCTGTTGCAGCGTGGTTTCCAGGATCAAGTTTGATTGGATAACAGGGACTCTCACTGTACGATAGCTATTGTGTTGCACTTGCCTTTCACTCAATTATTGCCTTCGGACGCAGCTAAGTTAATGGGCAACAATGATTAAGCGGAAGAGCGGCGGTACATGTTTGGCGATCAACCAATTAGTTTATATGAGCAAAATGTCCCTTGTGATCTTTCCCTGCGGCTGGATGGTGGGAGAGGGTAGTTTGCAGTGCCTACATATATCTATATCAGCAACACGATTCTCAAGAAATGTGTAGTGTTTGACCGAAGGAATAAATGTAGGAGATAAATACTACATGTGTCGAAGAAGGTAAGAATCGTATCTGACATAGGGATGTCAGTGAGCTAGGCTTAATTAGACTAGCGGATACACCACCTGTGGGCAAAGTGAGACCTCATTCATGCAGTTTGGACTGGGAATTAATGGCATGAGGCACTCACAACCTTCCTCATCCGACCATGCCATATCTGGTGCAAACATTGCATGCTTGTTGAGGCCAATATAGGGCCGACTGATGATTGGAGAAAGACTGCCTTAACAGTCATGGAAGTACGTATATGCATGACCATATCTATCCATGTTGTTTTCATGTTTTGCATGCATGAGTTGGTGCTGCTTGTGCGACTAGTCTGCAGAGAGGCATAACTTTTTAAGTCCATTTCGGAGTCTTCAGAACCTTTCGATTTAATATGCTCAGCGATGATGCTGATGAACACTTGTTAGTCTGTACAGATCGGAGTATTAATCTGTACATCGATGGTTCTTCGAAGCAAATAAGGCATCATCTGGTAAAAATGGGTGACAAGAAAGATGCATGAAGTTGGTGCTCAGGTCCTCGTTGCCTTTCCTCTGATATGACGGCATTCTTACAAGCATGTTTGACGGGTCACTCGGCAGCTGGATTTTGATTGGATTTGGAGGTGACCTCGGTGCTATTATATGTCATGTGATCGATCAGTGGAATTCTATTCCGTGGTAGTCATTCCTAGACTTCTCATAGTGGGGTGGGGTGCTTTGCTTTTCTTTATCTTTTACGAAAGACGGCTGCATTAGAACATCTAAAGAGGAGTCGAAAAGCTTGTCGAGTTTAACAGCATTGGTGATTTCATGCATTCTGCACTCGTAGCTCCAATTCCAGTCATGGATGTGGCTCAAGACAAGTATACGTATGCCCTGTGTGAGTCTGTGGATACGTGTACTGTGGGATACATGAAACAGAACCTAAGACTTGAACCACAAGAAGCCATTAAGGGTTTAACGTGAAAGTAACATTCATTTCTCATGAGTGTCTTTTACAAAAAATCCCACGCCACAGGATTGGCCATTAGTACGCTACCTGTTCCTTGGGGGTTGCGAAGTTTCCAATAGATGGAGAAAGATTAAGAGATGTGAGATTCCGGCTACATCACTCCACAGCACATAACAATGCAGAGATTGTTTGTCATGGGTAGATGCAAAGGAGATATGCTCACCTTTATCTTCAAAAGGAGAAAAAAGCAGTGACAAAGAAATTGTAGAGTAGTGTATATGCAAATCTAATCACATATTCAGAGAGGGAATATATGGGGGAGGAGGGACTTAAATGGTGTGCAGGTCGCCATTTTTTATGGTAATCCGGTTTACCAACATCTTATCATTATATTCCCATCTAAACCCTCTCGCCACATCCTTTCGTTAGTCTTGATGTGCTCTTATCTCCCTATAAAAGCGCATCAATCTTGATGAGCCTGAGGTCTACATACATACACAGAGAGAGAGAGAGAGAGAGAGAGAGAGAGAGAGAAAGATGATAAGAGTGAGGGAGTTCGATGTGGAGAAGGACTTGAAGGCTGTGGAGGAGATGGAGAGCCGATGCGAGGTCGGTCCAACGGACGCTGGCGCCGGCAGCAACAAGAAGAAGAAGAAGAGAAGCATGTCTCTCTATGTGGACCTGTTAGGCGATCCCTTGTGTCGCGTCCGCCATGCGCCTGACCACGTTATGCTGGTTGCTCACCTTGCCTTCTCCGTCGAGTCCACCTCTCCTGGTGCTTGTTCCGATCTATAACTTTGGCTCTGCTGGCATGTAGGTAGCGGAGTACGGGGAGAAGAAGGAGATGGTGGGGGTGATACGGGCGTGCATTAAGATGGTGACGAGGGGACGGACATCCTCCGGCTTTCTCCCTGCCTACGTCAGGATCGCTTACATTCTCGGCCTCCGAGTCTCTCCCTTTCACAGGTGGGTGATTCAGTAGGCCTTCTGTTGGTTGAATCTTTCCATAACCTATATATGTTTGCTTGTATTAATCTCAAGAACAACGTATAGATGGCAAAGGAGGATGGAAGTACTGTCTGCCATTCCCTTCACCTATTGGTGAATGATCTTTTCAATAAGAAGAATGGAGAAACATAAGTGATTCTGTAGCTCTTCTCCCTTGATTTCTGCTGTAGACACAGTCTAGATTGGTGTCGTATCCAATGCAGATCTGCAACCCGAGCCACAGTTCCCATAATCCGAGTGACTATCCAATAGGCCCCAAAGGGAAACATGATAGCAGGATAAAGATGCCGGCCGTGTATAAGCTGCACCAGTATCGGAAGGCCAACAAGAGGAGAGAACAGTGACGCAGGTACAACAATGTACTTGGCGTCACAAGCTTTAGTACACCAAATGACCCCACACAGCAGATCCAGCAGCAGTCCATGGATCAGGACGAAGCCCCGGTAGAAGAGAGAACAGTCGGCGTCTTTGTTTACATGGATGGTTGAGATGAAACCTTCAGCTTGAGATGTTGAAGAAGGTCAATAGGTTCTTACGACCTTCCCCTGTTTCGGTTGGTCCATCACGAGTCTATAAGATAGTGAGAGGGTGTGCTCGGGCACATGGACGGTCGTCTCACATAGAAAAGGAGAATCATATATATACACACACACACAGACTATGTATAAAGAGACGGGAGGGAGATAAAGCCCATCGAACTTTGTATGGGACATCAACATGTACGGCGTTCGGGGAAGATGTGGATGGGAAAATTGGAGATGACTAAGTGTCGGTGTCCGTCCACGGATTAGTCCAAGAATGCACCCATTTGTTTCAGGGGCAGCAGCTGTTCTTCGACCTGCAAGCCAAAGAAGACGACGACAACATTGATGATAGGAAACATGAATAATGTTGTGTTGATTTCTGTTTTTTGATTTTTTGTTTTTGGTAGCGAGTGCTGTGTTTTCAACTCAGTTATTACGGTGAGTCGTGTGTCATACTCACTCGGTTCTTTTTCTGACTCGTCCGAGTTCGCAGGCGGCTGGGAATCGGGACGAAGCTGGTGGAACGAGTGGAGTTATGGTGCGCGGCGCGCGGCGCGGAGTACGCGTACATGGCCACTGATCCGGCCAACTCGGCCTCCCTCAACCTCTTCACTCGCCGCCTCTCCTACTCCCGCTTCCGCTCCCCGGTCCTCCTCGCCCACCCCGTCCACTCCCATCTCCTGCCGCTGTCCCCCTCCGTCGCCGTCCTCCGCCTCCCTCCTTCCGCTGCCATCGCCCTCTACTCCCGCCTCCTGCCGCCCTCCGCCGTTGAGTTCCTCCCCTCCGACCTTCCTACCCTCCTCTCCCACGACCTCACCCTCTCCACCTTCCTCGCCATCCCCTCCTCCTCCTCCGCCTCTTCCGTGATCACCACCAACGCCTTCTCCCTTTCCGACCTCCCCTCCTCCTTCGCCATCATGAGCCTGTGGGACTCCACGCGGGTCCTCCGCCTCCGCGTAGCCGGGGCCCCGCCGGCCGCCCGCGCCGCCCTCGCCCTCCTCCGCACCGTCGACGCCAGGGCCCCCTGGATGCGGGTCCCCTCCATCCGCGACATCTTCAGGCCCTTCGGGGTCTACATCATGTACGGGCTCCACATGGCGGGGCCCGAGGGGCCGCGGCTGATGCGGAGCCTGTGCCGGCTGGCGCACAATGCGGCGGTGGCCGACGAGAACTGCGCCGCCGTGGTGGCGGAGCTCGGACGGGGCGACCCGGTTCGTGCAGCAATCCCGCACTGGAAGCGCTTCTCCTGCGAGGAGGACGTGTGGTGCATGAAGAGACTACGCGGCGGCGGCGACGACGCGATCCACGGCGACGACTGGCTCGCCTCGCCGCCGACGACGGACGTCATATTCGTGGACCCCCGCGAGTTCTGAGCCATGGATCGGATGGTCGTCATCCATCGTCTCTTCTCTCTTCTTCTTCTTCTCCGTCGTCGCATGTCTTCTTCATGTTTTGGTGTACGTACGATGATGAAGACTGCGCATTGTAATGTCACTGCCAAGCTTCGAACGATTCGGTGCCCGAATTACTCGAGTCGAGTCTTCATGCACAAAATTTCCTGAAATCAAATGGAGCATTGGGACTCACAATTTCGTGGTGATCTGTGGATTTCCAATCAAATTCTTTAAAATAATTGAAGCTCGGATCGATTAATTTGAGGTGGTTGGGAGCTGAAGTTACGTGATCGAGATATATCCATCTTGAATTCGTACAACGAATCGAATCTACACAACATCTCCTCCTGCCATTATTGGCATGGAAAAGACAACCTCCTTGTGAGCCCGATCGCCTCCAAATGATTTGGACCATCCGAGCCAATCCCACCATTCGATCAATCATCGAGGGAGTGGGGGGAACAGTGCAGTCAATGAAGACGGGGATGGATCGGTTGCAAGTTGTCTAATTGATGAAGATGGATCGAGGTCGAGACTGACGACGAAGGCGATGGTGGTGGTGGCTCTTTGTGGATGGTGTTTTATGGTCGCCATGGCCGATCGGGATGCTCACTCGTGGGACGATTTGTTTGCCGATTGTCGTGAGGTTCGATAATGTCGAAATGGTGTACGATTCGTGTGAGAGATCGAGGACCACAACTTGCACGACGATAAGTGGGGCCATATGTGATGGGTTGTTGCCCTCACTATTCTCGTAGCAGTTTGTGTGGCTAAGTTATGCATATAACGCCATAAACTAATAGAAAATGAAACATGTAGACATTCCTAAATATGTAAAGGAAATACGAAATATCAATTTTTATATTTATTTATAGCTTTATTGTAGATATAATTTTCTGAATATTATATATATATATATATTCAGGGGTTTTTTTTGGTCCACTTGAGTCCTATTTTTTGGTTCTCTTAACCCACTTAAAATCCCCTTTCTAAAACAAACAAAAAAATCTGCTAAAATTGGACTTAATACCTAAACGAAGTTGTCATCCTGCTAAAATTGCCAATACATCTTTTGGCCAATCAGATCCGGTCGAAGGTGGGCCCCATTGCTTGAGGAGTCCTATCAATATATGGAGCCAAAACAAGCCTCTCTCTCTCTCTCTCTCTCTCTCTCTCTCTCGCAGAGGAGGGTGTGAGGCCAAAAAAGGGTCTCCGCCGGGATCGAGTTATCTTTGACTCGCCGGGCGTCGCATTATGCAGCCACTGCACGGGAAGTACGTAGATGGGACGCTAATCATGCGTGACATGAAACTATCTGCCGCTCCTCAAGCTCGGAGAAGGCATCTTCGGCTGGGAATCCAGGACGACCCGAGAAGACAACAAGGGACGTGATACCAAAACCCTCTCTGTCTCTCTCTCTCTCTGCGTCATCCACCGCATAATCTTTTCTTCTCCAGCAGGAACGCCACCATCCAATCGCTAAACTAATATTCCAGGGAACAAAGCTGGCATCCTATGATTCCCTCTAAGCTCTACTCACGCTCGCACATCTACTTGTTCTTCACAGAAAAGTGAAGTGATCATTGTTCCTCCAATCTAAACTCTTCTTCATCCTCCTCCTCCTGTGAGTGGGTCATGCCTTGGGAACATTGCTTTCTCCCCGGGCAGCGTGGCCTAAGATTCTGCATCATGCTTGTTCTATTTTGGGAAGACCAATCCCTCGGTGGAGTCACACACGGTGGCGTTGCAATGCCTGTCGAGCCACTCTCTTTCACCTCCGCATGCATGCGAGGTGCAGGGAGTGAGACTAAAGCAAGTCTAATTGACGAGACTCGTACTAGGGTGAGACATTGTAATCCCTCTTTAGATACTCTCCGGACGTATACTCCTTTGGCATGAAGGTCATTCAGGTTGATGTAACCAAGAAGTGCACCACCAAAAAGAAACCTCATTCTTGTTGCATGAACTAAAGAGGAGAGAGCTTTAATTAATTAGGTTTCTATGCATCCTTAAAGTTGCAAAGAAGGGCTTCAAAGAGAAAACAGTACTGAGATCACAGAGGAGGTGATAAAAGTACTGCTAAAGGAACATCAACCGCTTATACACCCCATCATTGTTCCATCTTGCCAATCTAGCTTTGGCACCTAAACAGATGCCGCAGCAGTGATCACTTTGCATAAGTTTAAGGCAAAGAAAGTTGGAGACCTTTCTGCCCTAACTAGAAAAATTGGTGAAAGCAAATAAAAGCAGGCAAGGGGGGAGCCATGTGTCTTGCTTTAGCTCAGCTCAGAGCTCCCAATCAACACTAGAAACGTGTCCAGTTCTATCCATGCCTTTATCCTCATTCCCACGCCACATATAATATTTGTAGCAAGCAAGCACCACCACCACCCCTCCTCCCCCTAGGAGAAGCCACCTTGAGGCATTCATTTGTGGCCCGAGGGAGGGATGGAATGTGGTGGGAATAAGCTGTGGCATTGGTTGGAGAGGGTATCTTTTCACCAGTGTATCTTGAAGAGGAAAAGGAGACTGGTATAGGATTATGACTTGTGTAGATGCTGCTTTTAAGAGGGAGCAAAAACAAAGGTGCGCAGGTGGGATGTGCAGCATTACCAAAGGGGGTGGGAGTTGGATTTGGGAGAGTGATTAGACTGGGGAGAGATAAACTAGTCCTACGGGAAGAATCTGATGGATCAAGTGATGGTCTCCAGTTGCCACCACCTGAGCAGGTCACATCACTGTTTGGGGATAAAGGAGGAGGTGATGTACGCTTCTGGTTTTGATTTGCATTGGATGATCCATTTGCATTTTATCATGACTTCAATATTTAGAGATCCATCAACTTGGTGTATGTAGGGAAGACAAGATGAACCTACAAGATATAAATATCTCAGTCGCTTGCTCCTTTTCTTTTGTTTTGTGCTTTGTCACACTGAATCCTACACCTTAATGTTCTTCAAAAAGGAGGAAAAAATAGGAGGTTTTCTATTGTGTTTGAACAAATGTGTAGGCTACGACTATTATTTGTGTTGATATAATTCCATGAAGAGGTGTTGCAGGCAACTGATCAGTGTTTTGAGTTGCAACAGCTAAAGATTTGGCATCCAACATATGATTCTACGTATCTTAAAAAGTGTTTTGTCATTGGAAATCCAACTCAACGGATCGATTATATGCTGAAACCATTAACTTAAAGTGGCAAAAATTGTTCTAATAGTCAAGGATACTCTGTAGGAAACGAGTAGCAAATACATTGCTAATATCTTGTGTTCAGACATTGAATGGCTAATACATTGTTGCTAATATGATTGTCGACTCAGACATCGAATGGTTTAAGTTGCACATACTAATATCTTGTGTTTACAAAGTAACCCTCGAGGTAGCAATTTCTCGACAAACCTATGAGCATATTATTTCACTCACCATGTCTATTTTCTCCCCTTTTATAACAATTCCAGCAGTAAGTACGATTCACTTGGCCTTAGTAAACCAGCAGTTCTTGAGAACCACATGGTACCAATTGGTCCGTGGTCCATCTAATGAGCCCAGGTGATCAAAGTAAAAGAAAGTTGGGTATTCCCTATCACCCCAACCCATTCCTCGATCCTACAAACAGTGTATGTGGGTTCAATGCCCATTTTCAATCTCTTTTCCTGTTAAAGTCTTTGCCTTTGTTATCATTCCAAACCTAAGCCTCGGAATCAGATGAAATGTAGACACCTTTTTAAGTATTGTAATCCGCAAGTGTTTCGACCATATTCCAGCTGGCTCTCCAGCTGGCTCCCGGCAAAAGTCAAATCTCTGTTAATCCGAGGAAATGCCTTCCTTGTCCTGCCTGCACCAGAATAAACTAATTAATAGATAAAAGTAATTCTTTATCAGGTAAAAGCAGGTTAATTCCTATAATACTAACTTTTGGGTGATAACAATCAAGATCTCCCGTGATAACAATAGTCAAGATCTCCCTAACTACATGATAAGATATCATAAATCTATTTGAGAAAAATTCTCTCTTCTAAACATGTATAAATATGGAGTATTGTGTATTGTTTCAATCAATACAATCTTCTTCTTTCTATTTCATTTTTATCATTCAGGACATCAAGATCAAATATAGATATGCGCTGAGCTCACTGATTCTAGTTCCCTGATATCTCATGTTTGCCATCAATCATGATTACTTCTGGTTCACCAAAGATCAGATTGTAGGAAATAATATGACTATTATGTAGACATCTGGAAACACTAGTCTGGTACAAGACAGACAAATTTTGCAGGAACTGATTGATGCATCCACAATAGATTCAGTGGATAAATTGGTCAATGTATAATAAGAAACCAATGGCCTTATATCATCGGTGCAAGGGTTTATTGTTGCCCTAAACTTTTATCCAACTTACAGTGTTCCCATGTGTGCCATAGATAGATTCGAGTGCTGAGATTATGATATTGATATTGGAAAATAATGCAGAATGGATTTCGGAAGAAAGCCGATAGTAAGAAAGGAACAAACTCATGATAAAACTTTAATAAGATCGAAAAGAAAGCTCACCATCAAGTTTAAAATCACAAAGGGATACAAAAAGATCACCACCCTAAAAATAATAAACAAGGATACATAACTAAAAACAAAAGATTCATCACTCAAGGACGTATTCAAGAGATACAGAGTTTAAAAGAGCACTCCAAGAGAGCTTCTGCTAATATCATCAGTTTCTAAAATTCTTTCTAACTCTTAAATACCAAAATAAGTACTAATGCATGAAACAATACTTCATGCATAGGAAATTTCGAAATTAAATGTTTTATAGTTGATACCTAACTTTTTAAATATTTTCCTTAGTCATGAAAAAAAGCACATTGATTAACAAATTTTCAAATATAGCAAACACTTATCTTCCACAATTGACCTTCACAATCACAACAGTGGAGAATCAAAATAGTTAACAGCAGATTGACATATTGAGACGTTAATGTCTCTCTGATGTCCATGTGTAAAAAATGTGTGTCCATCGGCAATCGTATTACTTCTTCTAATTTTTTCCCTTCATTATTTTGTTATTTTGACAGAACATATTATATTGCAAAAAAAAAAAAAAAATTCCGTTGTGACAGTTACCGGACTCAGCTTCCTCCGAGAACATATGTTGGTTAGGTTTGGAACTTATGCAACTAGCATCTAATTTGACATGGCCTCTTTGCAAATTAGACATAAATCGTAAAGTTCTATGATAAAGTCACCAAGAACACAAGACAACAAGTGCTGGTGCAGGAAGCTCTGAAATGCCAAAATAATGAATCCAACAGTATCACCTAACATGAAATGATGCCTCGTATAGCGAACTGAAGTATACATGATAGCTGTGCACTTTGCTATCTACCTCTATCGAAATGTCTGAGGAAGAAACCTCTCATGGCCAATTTATCCTTGAATGGCTGCAACAACGACAATATATAATTGCTTCAAGATGAATTCTTGAATGGACTTGAAGACATAATTAGCATTCCAAGTTCCGTTCAAGAAGACCATCGCAACGTATACATGAATTCTCCTCTCTGCGGAAAAACGAGGAAAACAAGCTAAATACGCAACGAAAAGTAGCAACTACCAGAGCGTGACGAAAGCCAAGAACACACGATTTCATGATATCTGCGAAGGAATAGAAAAGAAAAGGACAAAGATTGGATGACAAAAAGATCAAAAGAGAAAAGGGTTAAATTGGAGCAAATCGGAGGGGGTTTCCGTCGGAGTCAAGAAAGGGACCTGGATCTTAGATCTGACCTCGTCGACGGTGTCTCTGCTCTCAACCTCAAGAGCGATCGTCTTCCTTGTTAGGGTTCTAACAAAGACGTGAATCCTCCTCTTCGCCCCCTCCCTTTCTCGACTCCAAATGCTGCAGCTCGTTATTCGTAACACACACATGTATATATATATATATATATGTATATATATATATATATATGTATATATATATATATATATGTATATATATATATGTATATATGTATATATATATATATGTATATATATATATATATGTATATATATATATATATACATATATGTATATATATATATATACATATATGTATATATATATATACATATATATATATATACATATATACATATATATATATACATATATATATGTATATATATATATATACATACATATATATATATACATACATATATATATATATACATACATATATATATATACATGTATATATATATGTATATATATATATATACATATACATATATATATAATATAATACAATATAACGTTTTTAGGATTTTTTTAGAAAATTAACGTAATATATATGTACGTTTATGTAAAATTTAAAGTTTTATGGAGATATGTTAGGAAATTTTAAATTATAGAAATAAATACACAATTTTAGAACACAGATACAAGGAAGGATTGGCTGTCTCTACATGTTTGGATATGAATTCTCACAAACAAATGATCCCTTTTAGCAATTACTAAAAGCCATTGATCAAACCACTGCTAATACAAGCCACAACAACTATTGATCAAACTAAATTAAAGAAACAATAAGCTATGTTTAATCATTTTATTATTAGGGCACTTAATTTGAGGGGGCATGGAAACAACAAGCAGAACCCTACATTAGATAAGTAGATCGCCCATGGGGCAATACAACTCTGGTGTTCTGGGTGAACTTTCAAGCTTAAAGTTTGGATTCAGAAAAGAAGAGAAAAAAAAGAAGGCAAAAGAGCACGTAACATGAAATGAAAGTGACAAATCTTTTTTTATGATGTCTCGACGAACCGCACGTTGCGTGGAAGCATGAACTCCACGAAGATGGGATAGTGAGATGATGGGTAGAAGCTGTCTATGTTATCGTTGACGACTTCACAGGATGCAGGAACCAGTGACCGCCCTCGGAACAGGATCCAGTCGACATGCAAATCCTGAGTCTGGCGATCCCAGCAGAGGCAAAGAGCTCTAAAGATCAGCTTTAGGAATTCCAAAGCACCTTGTTTGTCACCTGCAAGACCATACTGTGATGAATAAATGCTAGAGAATGTCTACCGAGCTCTTTGATTATCTTGGTGGGAAAATTTAAAGGACAGTCAAGTGGATAATATGAAATCTTTTCTCAGCTCAGCAAAAGAAAATATCAAGAAGATAAAATGGCTTACCTTTGAACCCATGATATGTGCGTATTAGAGAGATATTTTTCCGAACCCGAGCATTTGGCCAAGCATCTCTCATATCGCCCACGACTCCATGCTCTCTGTTATTAGATCATGAAAAACAATTACCTAATGAGTGATTGACTTAATAGACAAGATAAAAGCATTAAACTATGGCAAACGACAAGATTGAACATTACAATGCACTCTAAAACAATATTGGGAATGCCAATGGGTAGACTTGGGACTCATTTGTGCATATTACAAAGAGCTAGAAAAATAAACTCTTGGGTGGTGATGGCACAAAATAAGCAAATCTGAAACAAGGATGTTGCCATAAATGTAGCCAGATATTACCCAAGTGAAAGAGTCGGACATGATTTCTTACCGCGAGCAACTTGGGAGTGTTAACAGATAGAAGGAAAAAAGAAAATGCAAAATGAGTCCTTGGCTGGCTGTTAAATCTGAAAATACCAACGTGAAGAGACTCAAAATTAGTTTTCAAAGGATTGACATGAAGAGCATCCCCCAATGGAACTCAATGTGTCTATTTGATTTAGATATTTCATTGTCACCGCTGGCTATGGTACCTCATCAATAAAAGAAATAAATGCAAGTCCGCTTTAACAAATTATGATCATTTTTCATAATGTAGTCCTTGTTGATGAGCAATTCTCAAGTACATTTATTAAAGTACAAAATCAAAATAAAACCTCTAGCTTATCTATAGGAGAAAAAAATTCATTACTACATAAAACCATCTCACTTGATCATTCAACCGTCATACATCTTAGTTGAAGATTGAAGCTAGAAGCAATTCAGACAAAACAGTCAGACCGATTGTAGTGGCAATCTAGAAGAAAGATGACTTTCAAATCAACAACACGCAGACTTTCTGCTTTGCAAATAACTTCTAAACATTCACAGTCCATATGTAATCTAGCCAAATAGATGTTGAAGCACATATGTTTTAGAGGATCATGAATACCAAGTCTAACATTTAAGAGAATAAGAAGAGTGAAAACAGATTAGAAGTTGCAACATCCAAAAGACAATAATTCATTAGTTGATAATGCTCTATTCCCTTATAAAGAGAAAAAAATATATTATATATGATTGACATTTTTACTGAGTCAGCAATATGGGTAAAAAAACTCACAGGAATCACTCGAACCGCAAATCCATAAACTGATCAGCTTAAAAATGTCATAACCTACAAAGATGGGTACACATCATGTTTTACAATTTACCTGGATCTCCCGAGCAAAAACCGCCCTGTAGTTGATTCCTTTTGAGTATTAAATCCTCCACAATATACAACAGGCAAGTTTGGTGGCAAAGAAGCTATGTGTTGCCAGGTGAGCAAGGCACTTCGTCTACGTGCACGAGGACTGAATTCATCCAGGTTTGTATTCACGATTTGGAAGCTGAATCCTGGTGGCTCAACTCTCTTGAGTTGAAATGTGTGCAAAGCAGGTCAAAGTAACAAATAGCAAAAAAAGTGTTTGCAGGTTCCACGCAATCAAATATCAAAGATTATAATATATTTTAACAACAAATTATGAGAGGATATCGCCCAAGTAGCAATGCATGGCACTGTGGCTCCCCATGACATGCTCCCTGGAACAGAGGGTGATTCTGACAACCAGAATGTACCACCTTCAAGAAGCTCAACCTTCATCAAATCCAAGAAATCGTTCAGGGACAACAATGACATGATTACTAAAACTCAGAAAGTAATAGATTCTCTTAGTAATAGATTCTATGAGAAACCCAATGAAGCAAAGGCAAGGGATAAATATAAACCTTGTCCTTATCATAGAAGATTGTGCAATATTCATCTGAGGTGTCTTGAGATCCTTTCCTTGAAATACCAAATTGTTCATATGCTGGATATTCACACTAGTTAGTGAAAACAACCACCACTATAAGCTGAGCTTATTTCCGGAGATAAAAATGTGCTATCAAATGTCGTCAGCAAAATAATTCCCATATACACAGTTAAGATTGAAAGAAAATGGTAAAAGTTATAAATTATAATACATTAGGAAAATTTGTTTCTAAGGTATATTATCAGCCTCTCTCCATGTCAAACATAAATGTCAGTTGAAAAATCTAGCAAGACAGAACAAGTGGAATTAAATTGCATCCTTTTGCCCTAATGTCACAGACAAAGTTATAAACAAGATGTTCAATGTAATGCTCGTGTATACTCGTGTCTTTTGGTTTTGTTCATGCTTTGCACAGCATATAGAGGGCTTGCAGTAGATTTGACAACCCCATTTTAGTTGATTTTTGTGACCATTTCAGGCTTGTAAACGCAAGTTGTGTGCAGTCATCATGCAAAGGCAAAATTGCCCAAAAACAAGCCATCCAGACAGTCATTTTGGGGGTTTTCTAGCTCCGTAGAGTGGTGCGAAGTGTCAGCCAGCACAACACCCAAGGGTTACTGAGGGTGGCATATGACTATATGAGCCTTTGGGGTAGTGTCTAGGGTTGGTTCGCTGCGTTGTTTCGCATTAGTGTCATGTGAGCATTTGTGGGGACTTTTGGCTGCGGCGGACCACCTTGGACCATTTATCGTGCGATCATTCAGAGCTTATGAAATCTATATTTGTAATTTGCATTGTCTATCAAGTGTTTGCTGAAATGGCTGATAGTGGATCCCAAGTTAAACGCCTTCTCTAACTCGTCTTCTCTTTTCTAGATAGATCCTTAAGGGGACTACAAGAGGTTTCGGGGAAACTAACTCTTTGTGGATGGACACGCAAAGGTGCCGCACGACTTAGGTAAAACCAGCTAAGTTCATGACAGATGATATTAGAGCAAGACAAGCACACTTAGAAACACTTAGCATGCAAACGTCGGGGACTCAACGGGGCTGCATTGAGGGCAATCAGTACGCGCGACCATTTGGGAGAAACAAGCATTGAGATGTAGGGAAAGGAGTCGCTTAGAGGAACGGGCATTCGAGATTGGCATTCAGAGGAATGACAAACCCTTCGCACAAGAGGCACCACGACGACAAGCGAGCTGGGAAGAACGCGTAGTGCAAAAAGGTTGGGATGGCTGAGTTCGAGTTACGACTCGACGTTGGCAACCAAACTTGACGGTGCTTAAGGCAAGCAGATGCTTGGCAAAAGATGAGACCATGCATGGTGGGATGAGTTGCTTAGCAACCGAAAGAGTTGTACAAAGTTCACAGAGGTGAAGGGAATTACTAAATCGAAGAGTTTGGTACTCATGACAGGGCTTGTATGCAGACAATGGATTGTCCGTAGCCATCTCAAGGCGATTGAAACTCGGTGGTATAGAGCATTGAAACATTCTCTTTGACATGAGAAGGATACGTCTATAAGAGGCTGAAGTGTGCAGTAAGTTTAGTATGTTGCTAGGCCTTGAGAGGCGCAACGAGGGCTGTATTGGTGAAGAGCTGCAATCTAACAAGTGCGTTCGTGGGGGCGGAACAATATATATTTTGTTAAGCAAGGCGGAGTAGTCCAATGAAATGGTGGTCTCTAAAACTTCCTGAGGGAAGGATGCAAAGAGAAAAGTTACTCTAACGGGATATATATCCAGGAAGAATAAGTTCTGGTTCTCTAGAGGGAGAATCATGTGCAACGGACCACATATGTTGAGGAGGGGTATCTCAAGACAACAACTCCATAAAGCTTAACGGACCGAGCGAACAATGGGGAGTCGTCGCATGATCTCGTACGAGGTAATGCGTTGGTGGAAGTCTTGCAAGATCAAATGGGGAGCGACCCAAGGCAACACCAAACAAAGGCACATATAGAGCCAATGTGAAGATCAAACTCAACGAAGGGCTGACCAGTGGAATGGTGGTCGCGAGGGCCACCATAAACTTAATGCAAACCGAGTGGAGAAACTTGATAAAATGCCGAAGCCATATGAAGGGAGTTGATATAGAAGATAGAACCTGGAGCGGAGGCACGAAGCTTTCCTTATATAGAGGTCAAGAACATGAACTCTTGCAAAAGCAAAAGCAGGATCATGTTGTTCCATGGGTCCCTCATTTTGATGCAATGGACTCGACTTGTATGGTGCAAAAGTCGAAGGGAGCTTCGAAACACATGCACCTTATCTCAACGAAACATTTGACAGAGGAACTAAGGCAACTCAACTTACGGAGGTGAAGTTGGGGTCAAAGGCCTTAGCACGGGGCAAGAGGACGCAGAGGTAGGTACTCTTGAAGAATATGTCACAGTGCTACTATTCGAGTTCTCACGAAGAAAGTGGTGTGCAGCGGAGATTGTGTTGGGGGCCAAAGGCCCAGGATCCATTCAATGGCGCATCAATTTCAGCGAAATCAATGGACTTAGAGCTACTAGGCGACAGACTGTCCTAGAGTTGTGCTTCGTCCGGGTGTGACCCGAGAGTGGGTGGACGGATGTCGATTGCCAAATGAGCGAACACAATCGGAGGTGACAAAGGCCCTACGATGTGTTGGCAAAGGTCACACATTGAGAGATCGCAATCTAAGTTCATCTCACAAGGATCAGAATGCAATGAAGATGTCACTAGGAGGTCACATAATGCAACAGATTATGGTGAAATAGTTCGAGACAATGTGACACACACAGGACATGTCTCGCAAGGGACTATATTATATAGAGGTATGATCGGGAGCTCCAATTCGGTGAATAACATGACGACAAAAAGGGCTATGGATTCAAGGAGTGAATGCCACGATATCGCATAGGCGGGTCTGCCATGCTGTTATGGACAAAACTATAAATGAGGTGTTTGATGTAATGCTCATGTATATTCGTGTCTTTCAGCTTTGTTCATACTTTGCACGACATGAAAAGGGTTAATAGTAGGCTTAGCAGTCCTATTTTATTTGGTTTTGGTGGCTGTCTTAGGCTTGCAAACAAAAGTTGTGTCATATGGGCACTTGTAGGGATTTCGATCTATAGTAGACCATTTTGGACCCTTTGTTGTGCGACCGTTCAGAGTTTGTGAAGTACGTTTGTAATTTGCATTGGCTATGAAGTGTTTGCTAAAATGATTGCTTGTGGATCCCGAGTGACACACTTTCTCTAACTCGTTTTCTCTTTTGTATATCCTAAGAGACCATAGGAGGTTTCAGGGAGGCTGACCTTTGCGGACGGATATGCAAGGGTGCCGCACGACTTAGGCAAAACCAGTTAAGTGCGTGACATATGGTATCAGAGCGGGACAAACACACATAGAAACACTTGGCATGTAAACGTAGGGGATCTAACCGGGTTGCATTAAGGGCAGCCAGCACGTGCGACCGTTTAGGGAAAACGGGCATGAAGATATAGGGAAAAGGAGTCGCTCAGAGGAGCGGACATCTGAGATTGACATTCAAAGGAATGGCCAACCTTTCGCGCAAGAGGCACTACGAGAACAAGTAAGCTGGCAAGAATGCGTAGCGCACTAAGGTTGCGATGGCTGAGTTCGAGCGACGGCTTGACGTTAGCAACCATACTTGATGGTGCTCAAGGCAAGCAAGGCGCTTAGTAAAGGATGAAACCGTGTAAAGTGGAATGAGTTGTTTAGTGACTGAAAGAGTTATGCAAAGCTCGCAAAGGTGAAGGGAATTGCTAACTCAAATAATTCGATACTCATGCAAGGGCGCTTGTATGTGGACGATGGAATATTCGTGGCCATCCCAAGGCGATTGAAACTCGACGCCGTGGAGCATTGAAACTCTCTTCGGCATGAGAAGGATACGCCCGTAGGAGGTTGAAGTATGCAGCGAGTTCAGAATGATGCTAGGCCTTGAGGGGTGCAGCAAGGGCTGTATTGGCTAGGAGTCTCAATCTAGCAAGTGCATTTGTAGGGGTAGAACAATGCACAGTTTGTTCAGCAAGGTGGAGTAGTCCAAAGGGATGGTGGTCTTCGAAACTTCCAAAGGGAAAGATGCGAAGAGTGAAGTTGCTCCAACGGGACAGATACTTTGGAAGGATAAGTCCCGATTCTCCAAAGGGAGAATCATGTACAACGGACCGCACATGTTGAGTACCTCAAGACAACAACCCCACAAAGCTCAACAGACCGAGTGAGTGGCGAGGAGTCATCGCATGATCTCGCATGAGGTAATGCATTGGTGGATGCATTGTGAGATCAAGTGGGGGAACGACTCAAGGCAATACAAAATGAAGGCACACTTAGAGCCGATATGGAGATCAGACTCAACGGAGGACTGACCTATGGAATGGTGGGCGCGAGGGCCATCATCAACTCAATGCAAATCGGGGAGCAGAGCAACTTGGGTGTAACTTCGTGAAGTACCCAAGCTGCACGAAAGGAGTTGGCATAGAAGATGGAATATGGTGCGAAGGCATGAAGCTTTCCTTGGACAGAGGTCAAGGACATGAACTCTTGTAAAGGCAAGAGCAGGATCGTGTCGTTCCATAGTGTCACGGACTTAGCTGGAATTGCTTAAGTCCTAAGGCACCCTTGCGGCCAAGACGCGAACTTAGCTTGGGTTGCCTAAGTCGCGAAGCACCCTTGCGCCAACTTCTCGGACTTAGTTGGGATTGCCTAAGTCATGAGGCACCCTTGCGACATACGCATCCACAAAGGGTTAGCCTAGTTGCAACCTCGTACAGGTCCCGAAGGACCTATAAAACAGAAAGTTGATTAGATTAAAAACGAGCGACGGACAAATCCCGACGTCTCGCAAAGAGGAAAGCTTTACAAGCAATTCAGCAAGCACCATGTGCGCACAGGAGAAAAGAGAGGAAGGAGGAAAACAAGGACTTTAGAAGGTAGAACAAACAATTGCAAGTCTACAAACAACTGCTCACCGGGTGCCAGGCGCGAAAGGAAGTTCCCGTCAAGTTAACGTGTGAACTTGTGAAGAGTTTTTTTCAATGCCCGACAATATACCGAAGCCCCATCCAGCCCTGTGCCACCCGGGGGGTTCCAGGGTGCTGAGATGGCTAACGTTTCGCGCGCAGCTGCGGCTTGCAGAAAACAAGCCGTGGCACGCGAAAACGAAGATGTTTTGGGCAGTTCGGCCCGACGCGGCGAGCGGTCGCATTGCAGCGCTGCAACCTGTTCGAACATGTATTTTTACAAGCAAAAATACGCAAAACTAAGGCAAAACATGCTGTCATATCTCGGTACAAGCATGTAAAAGCGACGAATGATTCATTGAACGAAGTTGTTGTAGGTGCGCAACGACCATTCGTGACATTCTCCCCCACTTAAATTGTCGACGCCCTCGTCGACACTTGTTGGTAGTCGTTGATTATTGCTTCTTCATGTTGTAGGGTGTCTTCGGGCTCCCAACTGGCTTTAGTTCGGGGAAGCTTTTGCCACTTCACCAAGTACTCGGTCTGCTCAGCTCCATTGGGTAGCTTTATCTTGCGATCTGCCAGAATGGTTTCAACTCGCTTCTCGTAGGAGGCTCTGGTGGGGGGTAGCCAAGTTAGAAAACTTCGGGAAACATCTTGCGGATCTGAGTGGTAGGCTTTCAAGTTGCTGGCGTGAAAAACATTATGAATTTTGAGCCACGACGACAGCTGCAACCTGTAGGAGACGTTGCCCACCCTACTGATAATTGGGAAAGGCCCTTCATACTTGCGCACCAATTCTTTGTGTACTTTATTCCTAAAGAATTGGAGTGATGCTGGTTAGAGCTTCACCAACACCAAATCGCCGACTTTGAACTCCTACGGTCGCCTTCCTAAGTCGGCCCACTTCTTCATCTTTTTGGCCGCCTTTTTCAAATAAGTCCGTGCAATATCTGCATTTCGATGTCATTCTTTTGCAAAGTGATATGCTGACGGACTACTCTCAATATATCCGATAGCCAAGGTGTGAGGAGTTGACGGTTGTTGTCCTGTAATGATCTCGAAGGGGCTCTTGTTGGACGCAGAGCTCCGCTGCAAGTTGTAGGAGAATTGGGCTATGTCCAACAGCTTCACCCAATCTCATTGGTTGGCACTCACGTAGTACCGAAGATATTGCTCCAGGAGCGAGTTTATCCTTTCGGTTTGCCTATCCGTCTGGAGGTGGAGGCTTGTGGAGAAGTATAACTTAGACCCCAATAATTTGAATAGCTCGGTCCAGAATCGTCCCAGGAACCGAGCGTTTCGATCATTGATGATATTGTGCGGGAGTCCCCAATACTTCACCACATTCTTCATCATCAGCTTGGCTGCCTCCTCTGCTGAACAGTGTAGGGGTGCAGCAATAAAAGTTGCATACTTTGAAAATCGATCGACCAACACGAGTATCGATTCGAGTCCCCCTACTGCCGACAAGCTTGATATGAAATCCAAGGAAATGCTCTCCCACGGCCTTTCTAGTACGGGCAACGACTACAAAAGTCCCACCGGCTTCCGCTGTTTCACCTTGTCTTGTTGGCAAGTGAGGCACGTTCGAACATATTCCTCCACATCAATCCCCATCTTCGGCCAGTAAAAGGCCCTCTCCACGAGAGCCAAGGTTATGTGAATACCCGGATGTACAACCCAAAGGGAATCGTGACACTCTCTTAAGAGCTCACGCCTCAAATTGTCCACTCAAGGGACATAAGCCCTATTGCCTTTTATGTAAACGAGTCTCTCCTGGACCCAAAATCGTCGTGTCTTGCCTTCTTTGATGAGCTGCATTAGGGTTACTGCCTAAGGATCACTGTACAGTCCATCCTTGATCCTGAAAAGGAAGTTGGAGTGCAACTGACTTGTTTGGCCTATGTCCTCCAATTGTACGACATTCACACGCTCTACTTTCCGACTCAATGCATCAGCCACGACATTTCCCTTTCCGGACTTGTACTCCATTGCCATATCAAACTCAACCACGAAATCCTGCCATCGTGCTTGCTTTGGGAAAAGTTTATTCTGAGTTTGGAAATAGCTCAAAGCGATGTTGCTTGTCCTCAGCACAAATCGCGATCCAAGAAGGTAGTGTCGCCAAACTTGTAGATAGTGGACCACCGCTGTAATCTCCTTCTCGTGCACCGGATACCGCTGCTCGGTCTCGTTGGGCTTGTGGCTCTTGTAGGCCACCGGATGACCCTCCTGCATGAGTACTCTCCCAATAGCGAAGTCTGAAGCATCTATATGGACTTCGAAGGGCCTCGCCATAGTCCGACAATTTGAGCACCGGTTCTTCCAACACAGCAACCTTCAAATCTTAGAACACGGCTTCACATTTATCAGACCACCTCCAAGGCTGTTCCTTCAACAACTCTGTCAGTGGAGTTGCACATTTCGAATACCCCGCTATGAAGCGTCGATAGTAGTTGACGAAACAAAGGAAGGATCTCAGCTCTGGCACCTTCTTTGGAGTTCGCCATTCCGCAACAACTTGCACCTTCGATTTGTCTATTCGAATGGAACCATCACCGATTCGATGCCCCAAGAATAAAATCTCCGTTTGAGCAAAGTAGCACTTCTCCCTTTTCACGAACAAAGTTTCTCCCTAAGAACCTTGAAAATTGTCCGAAGGTGCTCGACATGCTCCTCGAGCGTTTGGCTGTAGACGACAATATCGTCTAAGTAGACAACCACGAACTTATCTAAATACTCTTTGAATAGTTGGTTCATAAGAGTGCAGAACGTGGATGGAGCGTTGGTTAAGCCGAAAGGCATAACCAAGAACTCAAATGCTCCATACCTGGTCACGCAGGTAGTCTTCGCTTCGTTGCCTTCAGCAATGCGCACCTGCTAGTACCTAGACCGGAGGTCAAGTTTAGAGAAATACTTGGCTTTGCCCAATTGGTTGAACAAGTCCGTGATGAGCGGGATGGGATACTTATTCTTCACCGTCACTTTGTTGATGGCTCGAAAATCGACGTATAATCGGAGGCTCCCATCTTATTTCTTTTGGAAAGGAACTTAAGCTACCAAGGGTGCTTTAGAACTGCGAATGAGACCACCGCTTAGAAGTTCATATAACCGCTTTTTGAGCTCTGTCAACTCTGAAGGGGCCATACGGTAGGGTGGTCTCACTGGAGGCTTCACTCTTGGCTCCAACTCGATGTGATGATCCATGCCTCTGCATGGCAGCAGGGTCTTCGGTAACTTGGGTGGCACAACATCTGATTCCTTTTGGACGTTCGCCACCACAGCAGGTTCATAAATAGCCTTCTCGTCGAGTGGCTCTAGCTTTATAGCAGTCACGAATGTTAATTTGCCATTTCGTACCCCTTTCTTCAGTTGTAATGTCGATATCTGTTGGGGTTTCCTGGTTCCTCTCTGAGAGACGGGAACCACACAGGGGTCGTCACCTCCCATCATACATATGTAGTTTAGGAACGGCATTGGCACCAACTTCGCCGCATGCATGAATTCCATTCCAAGAATCACTTGAAAGTCGTCCAATGGCACCGCCATCATGTTTGTGCTCCCGCTCCATTTTCTGATCTTGATGGGAACTCATTTTGCCAACCCGGAGATTCGCTTGGCCTCTGAGTTCATCGCCTTCATTCGACTTGGGTTCTTCTCCAAGATCAGCCCAAGTCACTTTGCTTCTCGATCGACAATAAAGTTGTGGGTAGCGCTCGTGTCCACCATTGCACGGGTCGTTTGGCCATTGAGCTTAATGTCTACGTACATCAGCTCGCTACTTCCTACTTTTTGTGGCCTTGCCTTCATGTTCTCCCCTACTTGACCCCGTATAGCGTTCAATAAATGCATTGCTCCCATCCGGGGACCTTCCGACTCCTCATCGTCGCTGTTGGATTTTGAACTACTCAAATTGAGAGCGGCAACATTGCCCTTGTCCGATTTAGGGGGATGAATAGAAGCTGCTAAGGCATTTAGTGCTTGCTTCTGTGGGCACTCTCTCACCATGTGCGGCCCTCTGCACAAGAAGCATCCACCATGTTTTGGGGCCTTGCCTTTTGAGCTTGGCCCTTCGTGGGAACTCTTCTTCCTCTGTTCGCCCTTGGGTTCCTTCCCACGAGAATATTTTGGAGGGCGATTTCCTGAAGATTGTTTCCTTTTTCCCGGGTCCTCGGAGGAAACATAGTCGGTGAGTCTTTTTGCGGCAACAATTGCCCCGATCACATCGGTGACATTCCTTCGATGCAATTCTTATTGCTCTGATGGCTTCAAACCATCGAGGAAGCTGAATAGCTTATCCTTCTCGGGCATGTCATGTATGTCCAACATTAGTGCAGAAAATTGCTTTACATAGTCTCGAATGGAAGTACTTTGGCGGAGTTGTCTTAGTTTCCTTCTTGCGACGAACTCTGTGCTCTCAAGTAGAAACTGAGTTCTCAATTCTCGCTTTAAGTCCTCCCATGTGTCCACCCGACAACGACCTTGTTGGATCTCCTCCCAACGAGTTCGCCACCAAAGTTTTACATCCCCATTCAAATACATGGTTGCTATCAAAACTTTGGTTTCTTCAGAATCAAGCCTCGTAGCTCGAAAGTATTGTTCCATGTCGAACAGGAAATTCTCGAGCTCTTTAGCATCTTTGGCACCTCCACAACAATGTGGCTCGGGTGCCCTTAAGTTTTGTGGCAGCGCAACGCAGGTGTTGCTTCCTCCTGCATTTAGTGCCCTTGTGAGCATGGTCACCCTGGAAGTGAGTTCTGCCACGACTTCCTGCAAATGTTGCACGGAGTCTTTGGTGTCGTCCGATAATCGATCGACTAGGGCCTTGACCTTGTCGATTCGGGATTCAGCTTCTTCTTGCAAGCTCTCTACCCCAAGAAGCCTTCGTTGGCCTTGGTAGAGTTCCTCCAAGCACGCTTTAAGAACGTCCAAGCGGGTTTCCACCGCTATAAGTCTCTCCTTATGGCTCTTCTTCCCGGTTGGCGCTCTAGATTACGCCTCCTCCGCTCGTGGAGAGTAGCCAATGTCTCGCTCATCATGTTCGCTGCCACGATCCTCCAAAGCGGCTCCAACGACATGAGAGCGAGTTTGCACTTGCAGCCTACCTGCAGCTGCTTGGGGCAAAGGTCTGGCTTGCCCTGCCTTGCTTGATTCGCCACGATGCTTTGCCACGGTAAAATTGCGAAGTTCCTTCGCTGCTTGCTCGAATTGCTTGCCCGCTTTGATACCACGATATCACGGACTTAGTTGGAATTGCCTAAGTCGTGAGGCACCTTTGCGACTAAGTCGCGAAGCACCCTTGCGCCAACTTGTCGGACTTAGCTAGGATTGCTTAAGTCATTAGGCGCCCTTGCAACATACGCGTCCGCAAAGGGTCAGCCTAGTCGCAACCTCGTACAGGTCCCGAAAGACCTGTAAAACAGAAAGTTGATTAGATTGAAAATGAGCAACGGACAAGTCCTGACGTCTTGCAAAGAGGGAACAACACGACGACAAGAAATGCTATGTATTCAAGGAGTAAATGTCATGGTATCGCAGAGGCGGGTCTTCCGTGCGTGCATCGAATTTTGCATCGGATAAAGCTTTGATCATTAGCATATGGGGGCTGTGTACCACCGAGGGGGAATTTCGAATGTAAGTACTAGTGAGTCCCATGGGGGGAGACTTGACCATGCAGAGGTATAATCGGAGCGATTGGAGAGTTAGACTACTCCAGAGCTCATATTCACTTAAGGGAGCATGACAAGTCAGAGGACAAGGTCGAGTAAACGAATGTTGCTACCAAGGAAGCTAAGGATAACAGAATCGGTGTAAACCCTACAACATGATGGTGGGAGGCCATGTATGAGAGTTGCAGTTTGTCTTTCTATCGACCAAGGGTAACTACTCGGAAAACACAGAGGTGTTAAAGTAGGGGATTAAAAGGGACGAGGAAGCGACGACGAGTCCAGAGGGACTTAGTTACCCAAAACCAAGCATCGATTAGAATGAAGATGGACTCGAAGGAGTGTCATAGTGCCACAGAGTGCCACAGAGGCAGATCTACCGATCGCGAAGAAAGGGATGCAGATGCGAGGTGACGGATAATAGGGCCATAAGCATGACAGCGCCATAGTACCGTAGAAGTGGGACTTCCGTGAAATCATCGATCCCTTATTCTCATGGAGGGAGAGTGCTTGGTCGTAAAAGGGGTCGAGGAGGTGGAGAATGTAGAGGCAAACTCTATGTACGAAGACAAGGCTGAAGGGCAAAGGCCAGGGAACTTCGTAAGACCGGTATCAACAAGCTTCTCATCAAGATAGTCAAAAATGGAGGACTTCGGGTCGATGCAAGAGTGCTCAACCAAGAAACGAAATAGGCAGTACACGGTGTTGTACCTTTGCGACTCAGAGGAGTAGGCGACAAAGATGATGGAGAAGATGGTACAATCCTAGAGGTAACTAAAATTATTAGAGACTTGCTTCAAGTTGGATGAAAACTTCTTACATTTCATAAGTTCGATGACATTGAGAAGGTGAATCACAGTAGCTAACTCAACGCAAGAAATACAAATACTTCGAGTGCTTCAGAAGTGTGAGCAAAAGAGTGGGCGAAAGCTAGTAATCATCTCGATGTATGGAGTACAACTCTCGAGGAGGCGAGTGAAGTCAAGTAACGTTTACCTTCTCAACTATTAAGAGAATGGGCGAAACCGAGAACCCTAATTCTCTTATCTATCCAGTAAATGAGCTTTGCACAGATTCAAAGACTCTTCGAAGAAACATAGTGGAAGACAATAGTTGTCAAATCCTCACCAATAGTGATCAGTACTACTGAGAGTAGATTATCCGCTTTATTTCCCAATAGAATGCCAATCGAAAGCGGAAGTGATGCGAACCTAGTTGGAAGTGATGACTAAGTGGAAGAAGAATCGATGGACAAATTTTACGATGGATCCAAAAACTTTAAAGTTTGCGAGGCGATGCTCGTTAAAGCTCCAACAAGCATCCACACCTAGTTCAAGGGGCATGAGGTATTTGAGAGACCGACGCATACTAAGGATGGTCTTTTCCTTCATTTGAGAGATCCGTAGGAAACAATAGGGATCAGCACAACTCAACCAACCTCACACTAGAGTCAGAGTCATTGGCGAGTTGAAGCAGCATGGCGAATCAAAGTTCGACTACTGAACAATAGCGGCGGAGTGCAGTTGGCCAAGAGGCACATTGCAACTGGAGCAAAAGATTGAAGACCCATCAAAGGCGAGGAGATGCAACGTCTGCAAAAGCTTCAACAAGGACATCGAAGGAATACGTGGGAGAGAATGCCACGGACAAAACTGTAAACGGGGTGTTTGATGTAATGCTCATGTATGTCCGTGCTTTGCACAACATGTAAACGACTAATAGTAGGCTTAGCAACCCCATTTTATTTTGTTTTAGTGGTCGTCTTAGGCTTGCAAACAAAGGTTATGTTATGTGGGCACTTGTGGGGATTTGGATATGTAGTAGACCATTATGGACCCTTTGTTGTGCGACCGTTTAGAGTTTGTGAAGTCTATTTGTAATTTGCATTGGTTATAAAGTGTTTGTTGAAATGATTGCTTATGGATCCCGAGTAAAACACTTTCTCTAACCCGTTTTCTCTTTTGTAGGTCTTAAGGGACCATAAGAGATTTCAGGGAGGCTAACCTTTGCGGACGAACACACAAGGGTGTCGCACGACTTAGTGCAAAACTAGCTAAGTGTGTGACAATGCGTTTATCGAATTTTGCATCGGATGAAAGCCTTTGTTATATCAGCATAGGGGGCTTGTGTACCACCAAGGGAAAATTTCGAGTCCAAGTACTAGTGAGTCCCATGGGGGGACTTAATTATACAGAGGTATGATCGGAGCAGCTGGAGAGTTTGACTGCTCCAGAACTCATATTCACTTAAGAGAGCCCGACAAATCAGAAGATAAGGTCGAGTAAGCAAATGTTACTGACAATAAAGCAAAGGAGAATAGAATCGACGTGAGCCCTATAACATGATGGCAGAGGCCATATATGAGAGTTGCAATATGTCTTTCTATCGACCAAAGGGAACTGCTCGGAGAATACAAAGGTATTGAAGTAGGTGGTTGAAAGGGGCGAGGAAGCGACAATAGGTTTAGAGGGACTTAGTTACCCAAAACCAAGCATCAATTAGAATGGAGGTGGACTTGGATGAGTGTCGCAGTGCCGTAAAGGCAGATTTACCAATCGCGAAGAAAAGGACACAGATACGAGACGATGGATAGTAGGGCAATGGGCATTGTAGCGCTATGGTGCCGTAAAGGCGAGACTTCCGTAGAGTCATCGATCTCCTACTCTCATGGAGGGAGAGTGCTTGGTCGTGAAAGGGGTCGAAGAGGTGGAGAATGCAGAGGCAAACTCCAAGTACCAAGACAAGGTTGAAGGGTAGAGGCTAGGGAACTTCGTATGACCGATGTCAATGGGCTTCTCATTAAAATAGCCGAAAGTGAGGGACTTTGGGTCAATGCAGAAGTGCTCGACAATGGAACAAAGTAGGCAGTATGCGGTACTGTACCTTTTCTATTCAGAGTAGGCCACAAAAAAATGATGGAGAAGATGGTACAATTCTAGACCAAAACTATTGAAGACTTGCTCGAAGTCGGGGCAAACTTTTGCTTTTTTCGGGCAAAACTTCTTGCAGTTCAGAAGTTTGATGGCAATGAGAAGGCGAATCATATTAGCTAACTCAACACAAGGAGTGCAAACACTTCAGGTGTTTCAGAAGTGTGAATAAAGAGCAAGCGAAGGTTAGTAACTAGCTCGATGCATGGAGTATAACCCTTGAGGAGGCGAGCGAAGTCGAGTAATCTTTGTCTTCTCAACTTTTAAGAGAATGGGAGAAACCGAGTGCCCCAGTTCACTTATTTATTTAGCAGAAAAACTCTGCACATGTTCAAAGACCCTTCAAAGAAAGTGGAAGGCAACAGTTGTCAAATCTTCACCAATGGCGATCGGTGCTACCAAGAGTAGATTGTCTGTCCGCTTCATTTCCCAACAGAATGACAATAAAAAAGGAGGTGATGCAAACCTACTTGAAGGCGATAACTACGTAGAAGAGGAATCGATGAGCAAATTTTACGGAGGAATGCCTCAAAAACTTTAAAGTTTCGACACTCGTTAAAGCTCCAATAGACATCCACCCAGTTTAAGCGATGTAAGACGTTTGAGAGACTAACGTATAATAAGAAAATTTCTTTCATCTGAAGGATCCGCAAGAACCAATAAGGATCAACACAACTCGATCGACCCCACACTAAAGTTAGAGTCATTGGCAAGTTGAAGCCACATGGTGGATCAAAATTCAACTACTTAACAAAAGCAACGGAGAGCAGTTGGAAGCCAAAAGACACATTATAATTGGAGCAAAAGATTAAAGATTCAATAAATGCGAGGAGATGTAGCGTTTGCAAAGGCTTCGACGAGGGCATCGAAGGAATAAGTGGGAGAGAATATCATGAACAAAGCTGTAAACAGAGTGTTCAATGTAATGCTCATGTATGTCTGTGTCTTTCGATTTTATTTATGCTTTGCACAATATGTATAAGGCTTGCAATAGGTTTGACAACCCCATTTTGGTTGGTGTAACCGTCAGATAGAGGCAAAACTATCCAGAAACATACCATACAGGCATCAATTTTGAGGGTCTTCTAGCTCCATAGAGTGGTGCGGAATGTCAACTAGCACAGCACCCAGGAGCTACCCGGGTGACACATGATTGATTGGGCCTTTAGGGTAGTGTCTAGGGCTGGTTTGTTGTCTTGCTCCATAGCAGTGTCATGTTGGCACTTGTGGGGACTTTCGGCCATGACGAACAACCTTGGACCCTTTGTCGCACGACCGTTTAGAACTTGCGAAGTCTATATTTATAATTTGCGTTGCCTATCAAGTGTTTCCTAAAATGGTTGCTTGTTGGATCCCGAGATAAACGCTTATTCTAACTCGTCTTCTCTTTTGCATGTCCTTAAGGGACTATAAGAGGTTTTAGAAAGATTGACCCTTTGCGAATGAACATACAAGGGTACCGCACGAATTAGGTAGAACCAGTTAAGTCTGTGACACTGAGGCACTTATGATAATAGAAGGGTTACAATCGAAAAATCAGATCAGACTGCAAATGAGAAGTTGAGCATAATGATTCAAATTGAAAAAAAAAAAAAACCACGGTTCTCCTACACTCCTACTCCAAATAGACATTTTTCATTCTAAAATAACACCATCATACACTTGTGTTGAGTACCAAATATCATGAAATTATAACAGTTATGCACCCTTGCATCATCTAAGATGATCCACAATGATGTTACATAACAATGGCAACACATTAGTAACAGTGCAGAGCTGTACGCTGAGAGCATGAGGCAGAATTAACTTCTGCCATACTGCCACATTAACACAAAGAATTAACAAATTAAAGTCGTTAACCTGATCATTAGCGAAATCTTGTATCATCACCGTAATTACAGAAATGTGAAATGGCATATTTTGGCACAATTAAGAAACAAATCGGTACATATTTGCATAACAATGAAACTTTTATGTGATTCAACAAAGTGCTTCCAGAATCATTAAAGATATAAGCAAGAACAATACTGTAGCAATCTTGTGACCAGTAGAGCAGCGAAAAGGAAATCTAACATAACAGTACGCAAGAATTTTAGTGTATCGGATGAAGAAATGATATAACATATCTAACAATCACCTGGCAGACACTGCTGCAAGAACTCCAACTGCCATTTCAAGCCTACAAAACAACCAACAAAGATAGAAAAATGAAAAAACCTCCTTTTAATACAAAAAGGAAAAACAATAAGAGTTCCACACAAGTATCAGTACCTAGATCCGCGCAGATCTATCAAGAACTCACCTTGCTGAGTGCAAAGGATGGTAGGGGAATAGCTGGTGATCACACTCACGCAGAGATCCTTCCGCTTCTCCCACGAATTGGGGCTTTCGCTAGGCTGATCCCCTTCGTGGAGATTAAAAGTCATAACCGAGATCGAGACACTCATCTCCCCCCCCTTTTCCGCTCTCTCGATGCCAAGAGTCCAATCGACGAAAAATCAAACGACTCAACAATAAAGAAAAAGCAAAAGACGAACAAAGACATCCGATTACATGTGCTCGGGAACAAAGATCGAATCAAAGAGGGCGTCTTTAATCCTTCCCGTGATCGAAGGTCACATCTTCCGGTCAAAGATCGACCCTTTAAAGTAGAAAAGAGTAGAGTGGAAGAAGAGTACCACGGAGGGTTTTGTCGGCGTTCGGGGAGGGAAATGAAGCGGAGCCGTCGGACCTTAACGATGGGCACGATCATCACCGTCCATCTAGCCACCTAGGATTAAAGTATGCTCTTTACTTTAGGTCCTTTTACCATGTTTGGAATTAGTGTATATATATACATATATCTCGCATATAAAATGACATTTCATATATGTCATTCCTGTTGACTTGTATCCCTTAGTACTTTTACCAATTATTTGATCCTTATGTTATCTAATAGTTTTTAAAATGACATTAATATCAAGTTAAATTTTAAAATTATTATGCTAATGGACAGCTAGTAGTTTAATTTATGATTATTACTATTATCCAAATATATTTTTTTAATTTATTAAAAATTTTGATTACATCGTATATGACACTTACACTGGAGTTGAACATGATAACTAACACTTTAGCCAATCTGAGTATCTCTACAGAATTTATCGACTATATTTTAACCAATATCAAATTACTTGCTCGAGCATGATTCTATTATTTTAGACGATACAACTTACTTTCCAACAATTAGGTCAAGTAGTATGTAGAGATCATCTTTAAGACTTCCTTGATGGTGAAACATAAACCTCCCCTGTCCTGAAAATTTTTCAATAAATTTAGGATATTTACAATGTTATTCGAAATTGAGATGACACATGAAATAGAATGACAAAACTATCATACTTCTGAAGCCTATGCATTCCAGTGAAATATCAAACTCAACTTCAAGAAAAACCAAACAGAATTACTGCAATGAAAAATGATGATAGAATAGTCACCTTCCAAAATAAAAACAACAATGTCCAAAACCACATTTATTGCAGTGAAATCAGATTCAGCAGGGGTAGAGTATTAAAGGTCCAATCCCAATGCAAATGATTTGGTGATGGAAGTCCCATCTTCTCAACAGGAGACAAGAAATATTTGTGTTTCTGATCAGTTGTTATCCTTTCAAATAAAAACTACTACATTGAACTGTTTGTGAACTTACATAAGATACACAGCATTACAAAACTATACAAACTAAATACAACAATTGGACATGTCATAAGGTACAACACTACAACATATCATAGATGGTGTGAATATAAATTCAGCAGTTCTCAACTGGGACTGCTGCCGGATTTTCACTGAGAAGAGGATTTCTCATACCATCAGGGTCAGTACTCTCACTGCCCTCCTTGCTGCTCGGGAGAGATTGAGCACCTTCTGGTGCTTTGTGACCTCCAAATTCTGATGCCTTGTCACCAGTTAAATTATTGGCCAAGTTATTTGGATTCAAGTCTTTCGAAGATTTTCTATCCGACAAAGATGTTTTTGAATCGATTTCTTGAACTGGACTGTCACTAGCTGGCTGATCACTGGCAAATTTAGGTGTTGGCTGGTCATGATTGTGTTTACCTTCATAAGTGATGAGAAGAGATTGTGCATCATGAGATGCCCTCTCAACATGCTTACGAACAGGGCATCCATCATGTGTGCACCTGTAGTAACTTCTGCAAAATATCAAAGGAAAAGGTTCATAAGAGATGGACAACAACAGCAATATGTTAACAAGAAGTATTAATCTTAACATATATGAAACTATAATTCAAGTGCCATTTATCATATAAAGATATGAGGATTTACTATCGAGATATCTATGTATGTATATATAGCTGGGAAGCCATATATTGGGCCTCATGGATACAGGTGATGTAAGCAAGTGTCAGGCCAAACTATTCATATGGCATAACACTTTTCAAGCTGGCAGCTAGCCATGACCCCTGGTCTTGACAGAAAAATATAATAATTGAGTATTGAAGTACCCCATGCACAATTTACCTCAATGCTCTCTCCATCGCTAACAATGGAGTCTAGAATACACCTATATGCAGATTAACACAGCTGGGTTCTCTCTGTACAAACTATATTTACTTATGCCCCCAATTAGGTTGTGGAGTTTGAACCCTTCTTATTTGATACAAGGCACCTTATATTTTAAATAACAACCTGACATGAGAATTATAATCCATCAATAACCTATCTAGTCAGTCGAGATAGTGGTTCAAATCTAGTTCACCCTGCATCAAGGCCATTAGAGAGCCCATGTAGGATATTCCACCATAATTAAAACACCAGTGTTAATTTCTCATGCTAACAATTCAATGGTCAACTTTTCAAATTTCATTCATGTCACTCACCAAATTCAATAATGTGATAATTCAAACAAAGGCATGCAAGACAATTGTCCCCCCATGACAATGTAATGGAATAATTATTGATGAAAACAGTGCTCCAAAACAAGTGAAAGTTAAATTTAATTTCCTCGTCCAAGAGGTATAACAACTTTGACTCTCTGTCAGAAGCGGGCCATTACAATGGCACACCTTGTCCATGTCAAACCAACTTGGAGCTTTGACAATGGAAATATCTATCTCAATGAAACCACCATCCAGAATGTTATGATTTGTGGCAAAGAATCATAGTTTTGTGATTGATGTGCAAAGAAATTACATACCTAGGATTAGGATTCCCCTTCACTAATTTTTGTCCATACTTCCTCCATCTGTAGCCATCACTCAAATGTTTTGCATCGATTTCAGTCTGTACAACATGTTCCTTAACCTGTTTAGGTACTGGCATTGAGAAGCTTTTTGTGTTTTCACTTAGCCTGTTATACAAAGAGCAAAAAAGTCGAGACAACTGATACCAACAAGAAATAGAACCCAACAATAATCTCTTGACTACTTGCCTTCGTTTTGGATCTGGTTCATCCCCAAAATCTTTCTTGGTTGTAACCCCAGCAACCCCTTTGCAATCACTTGAATGATCTAACTGCTGTTCAGGGGTGTCATTTCCAGAATTTTGCTCAGCCTTACAGGATGAAGAGCCTGACTCATTAAGTTCGTTTTTCAGACGTTCTATACTTTCATTTTCCCTGGAGGATCCACCAGACTGAGCTCCTCTGTCCCTCGTGTATCGATACTTTTGAGGTGGGTCATGGTTATGTTTACCTCTGTAGATTACATCACAAATTTTGCCATCTGGGTAACACTCAACTTTTTTCTTAGCTAAACAATTGGAATCTGCACATCTGTAATAACTTCGGAAATTCTCTGTGTTCTTCACTTGCTTCTGGCCATACTTCCGCCAGTGGTAAATATCACCCGAGCATGCCTATGGAATAACATGAACAGATTCAGATGTATGGTAAGATTAAAGAATCTATCATGTTTATTTTTCTTGTAAAGTTTACCTCAGGCACCGATGACATTTGTTGCAATGGTACAGGGCTAACAGCTGGAAGCATAGAGTGTGGAAATGAATTCGTCGTTGTTTCTGATGGAGGAGGATATGCAGCTTGCATCTGCATCTGTGCCTGAGCTGTGACTGCAGCCAATACTGCTTGATGGGTCATTGCAAACTGACCCTGCATCAGATTGGGAGAGCAATCCTCAAAGATAAGACATACAGGATTTGTACTGGAAACTTCAAGAGTTGAATACTCCATTAGGAAAAAAAATCAATAAGGTAGTATAAGAAAACAAATTGGCAGAGCATGGCAGAACAAATTGGATACACAGAAACCCTTAAATTTTATCTGTGTGAGAAGGCTATTCAAGATTAGAGCTGATATACTCCATTGACCTGAAAGAGCTTCAAATAACTACAGACAGAGTAAGGTACAAAGCCATGTCTAGCTTGGTCATTGACTGTCACATCCGTGCCTAAATTTCTTTTTTTTTTCAACACTTGGACAAAATGTGACCTACTTTCCACACAACAACTCAGAGCAGTATCCACTAATTAAATAATTTTATTCAAAATAAATTAATCGCAAAATTCAACATTAAACAAACCAAGACATAATTGTCTTCTTGCAGCTCTATCTAGCAGTAGATGATGCTCCTCGCTGTGCCAGATTCAGTTATTAGATCATGAAACTACTCCGAAAAAAATAAGCAATGGAATTTGACAAAAGCTGAGCAGGAGCCTCCTAGACATCCTCACGAAACATGGAATAAAATCATCAACATTTTATGTGCAAACATTAGTTAGTCATGATCAGTACCAAAAACATAAGATATAAATCTCAAGACCAATCTTGGTAGCAAAACCACATGAAGTTTTATCCCAATAGCTGATGAATGTTTTATCCCTCAAGACAGATTATCTCCCAACAGCACATTAAGTGAATTCATATCCCACTTCCAACAGCAAATGAAGTCATGTCCCTCACCCACCAAAGTGGGATCACGTTCCTCCCAACAATAAATGAAAGAATCATCTAGCTATCACGTCTAACAGCCCACTAATCCCCGAAGGAAATCGTCCTCTAGTATACAAACCCTTCTATAATTGACAAAGATCATCCAGGTCTTTTTATAATATCAATCTCATGTCTCATGTCTACCACATACATCCATCAACGACAGCAAATCATACTAGAAGGATCATATGAGGGATTCGATTCAGTGGGTGTTACTCGCTACATGATGGGCATGAAGCTCCACTCACGTGGGGCATAATTAGTGGAGATCTCACATCCATACCAATCTCAGTAGATCACTTGTCTGTCGAGAAATCATAATCAAACTCGTAAAGCAACCTCAATAACTTAAAACTCATAAATAATCTATCAACATTATTAACATCAGGAAGTCATAACCTAATTAACCCTCAATTGGTCTGAACCCTAGTTGAATTGATCCGATTGATTCAAACTAAACTAAATTCAACTATAACCTAATTGAACCAACTTACAATCCTTATAAAACTAGTATGGAATTACCCTAAACTAGTCTAACTTGGACTTGGTTAGGTCCAGTTTGGTTCAAACCAGTTTGAACTAGTCTAGATCAATCGGGAATCACCTTGAACCAATTAAAGTCGACCAAACTGGTTCAGTTCAGATTCAATTTAGGGATCAATTGGGTCCAAACTCATAAAACACGTCAACATAGAGCCACTAGGCCAACCCAGGCCTGAATGCACAAACTGAAAAAACTTGGGCTGGCTCAAACAGTACCCAATGATGTTGTTAGCCACCTCTGACCCAAATATATACGAAAAGGGTCTTGTAGGCTCGATATCAAGCTCAGCCTGTATGCAGGCACCGAGTCAAGCTCTGATCTGGCCCACTATAATGTGGGATGCACGTGAATAAATACTAAGTTTCGACAACTGGTTTAGCTGTGCAGTGGACCACATCGGGGCCATAGGTGCTGGATCACCGTAATCGATGGGCCACGACAGGCCACACTTAATTGGGCTTTGCTGTTGATTCAACTTTGGTTTGTTGGACCAAGCCGAGCCTGAGCAGAACTCGCATTGAACATGTGTCGAACCTATTGAGTCGCCCCGCATATAAGCTAACCACACCGAGCGAAGCCGCAAGCACGAGTTGGGTCTGCACCCAATTGAGTGAGGCACTACACGCCGCTGGCTTGGTTGGGTCTGACACAATCTACTTGACGATCTGACTTGAGTCAGATCTGAGCTAACCTAATCAGATTAATCTCCTTTAGCTTTCACAAAACTTTAAAATTTCAAAACAAATCATATAATAGCTCAAAAATTCCATAATAATCAAACAAGAATACCAAACATTCAGAGTTTAATAAACATAATTATAATATCACAAAACCGTTTTCCATGAATTAAATATCAATAACAAGTATTTCCAAATTTAGAAATTCAACAAATCACAAATAATTCAGATAAAATCATGTGAACATATTTTAGGTCAGAGAAAATATATCCTAAAGTATTCAGAATAGATATATAATCAATAATATTCAAAAACTATTTTTCAGGAATTAAAAATATTATTCAAGTCAATAATTCCAAATTAATACATAAAAATACTTGAAAATTTCCGGATAAACAAATAAAATTCTAAGGAAGTAGAATAGTTTATTTGAAACAGAAGTATAATTAAAAATATTCAAAATATACTTCATGAATTAAAATATTATTCAAATCAATAATTCCAAATTAGAATTATAATTACTTGAAAATTTCAAAATAAGGAAACAAAATATTGGTCATACAGAATAGTTTATTCAAACAGAAATATAATTTAAAAGGATTCTAAATCTATCTTCGTGTATTAAAATTGATGTAAAATCAATAATTACATATAAAAATTCCCATAATTATTACAAATATCCGAAAATCACAGTTACATTCTAATCACGAAGAACTCTTTATTTAAAATAAAAACATAATCAAACAGGATTTAAAAATTATTTCTATGAATTAAATTAATTAAATCATATAAAAATTCCTGTAATACATAAAAAAATCCAGATAAAAATCTGCCAAATACTTAGAAGACAGAGAGATAAATATACAATTAAATAACCATTAGAATCAAATCAATTAATCTAATTTTTTATGCACTAAATTTAAATACCATAATAAATAATTTCAAATAATATTGAACAATTCCTAAAAATTATAAATCAGATTATGCAGACTTTGAACTGTGAAAATACGAATTTACATATACCAAATATATAGAGACTGAGAACCTACCTGTCTCACAATGGCTTCGTGCCTCTTCGCTTAGACCGAGGCCTTGTTCCATTATGATGAATAGGGAGGGTTTCGTAATTAATTTTTAATCAATCAACTCTTATCTATTTCCTAAGTTAAAAAGAATTGGTATAAGTTTAAAACTCCTTTTAAAGTCATCCTATCATCAAATCCACTTAAAAAGAAATTAAATATTTCACTTGGGATGAAATATTCCATAATTCTTAAATTAATTCATAATTACTCCGAATTTAGGATTTTTAGGGGAATATATAGAGTAGTCACAAATTTTGGAATACGTCTTATCAAAGCCAATTTGTAAATATGTTTGATGGTAGTCACAAGATATAATGTCTTATAGCATTTTAGCACCTACCACTTATCAATTTCTTATCCTGCTATTTGTGTGTGAAAAAAGATAGAGATGCTTAAATTAGTTTCTTTGTTTTATAAGCAAAGTTTGTAATTTTGTACCGTACCGAAGTATCGAGCTCAGCTTGATACGATACAGTACGAGTATACCGAGTGGTATGCTTTGGCGTACCGGAGTATCCTGCTAATTATTATTATTATTATTATTATATATATATATAATAATAATAATAAAGTAAATAAATAAAAGGTGATGTCGTTGAGGCGACGTCGCCTCGTTTCTTCTCCCCGTGAAGCCTCGACGACACCGAGGCCTCGTCACCTCAGAGGAGGAGGAGGCGACATCTCATATACGACGTTCGGCGAAGAAGGGCAACGACAAATTGGGTTCGTCGAGGGAGAGCAGCGCTGGATCTCCAAATTCTCCCTTTTCTTATTCCTCTTCTTCCTTCTCCCTCGGTTAATACCGCTTGGTAGTGGGAAGCGACGATCGAAATCGACTATCACTGACCAATTTTGAGTGGCAATAGGGAGAAACAACCCCAGTCAACGGTATCGCCCGATAGCGAGCGGTCCGCATACTGGTTTGCTAGCGGACCGGTACATACCGCCCAGTACAGGGGGTATCATTCGAAATTAAAAACCTTGTTTATAAGTTCAGTAAATGCTACCTAAGTTCAATGGCAACAACAAAAACAAGTTGTATATCACAAATATTTGGGTCAACTAATTAAATCCTTTCCCAATAGCAAACTCTCCCAAGAGCAACAGTGCAACTCAAACCAAGAGTCATCTGGTAAGGTCTTCCTATCTTACTCGTGCTTTTTCTTCGTAGCACTAATCAAAATTACGCACCCTTCTCAACTAGGGCTCTTTCAATTTTCTTTCGGGATATGTCCAAACAACTTTAATTCATCAACCATACTAGCAGGTGTCCAAACAATTAATCTTTACTACAACCTAAAACTAAGGCATTTTCATAGTTACTCATATCTCATAAGTTGTCATGACTTCATTCAAAACGATTGAACCATGAGTCAAAAATGGAGTCGAAGTTAATAATGGTTGAGTGTTACTCTGGCTCTATAAGTCAACTAGATCGTCCTCCTACATTCAATGTGGGACTAAACTAAGACGTTCTAATCTCCCCTGCTTAAAGTTATTGTCAAGACCCAATCATAACCCAAAATCAAACCCTATACTATGGTACATGTGAGGCCCAACTAATGACGACTTCATGTAGTGATGTATCTCCAACACCATCCATATATAGATATTTTTTATTTGAATGCCTCACCATGTCCAATATTAGATACGCTCCGGTACCATCTGTCATGACCCTCAAATGGGATAATTAATTCACTAACTTAATAACTGAATCACTAACCCAGAATACTTAAGCTCAAGCTAATGCAGTAGACCAACTCTAATCCTATAACCCTCCCACGTCTAATGTGAGCTAAACTGGAGTACCAAAAAATTGTTCTAACAATTTGTCTCCAATATTGTCTTGGGGAAACATGCTCATTTACTTCTAGTTCATCTCACTAAGGTAAGTCAAGGTCAGTCTCTCACACTTCTTTAGTCAAGACTCTGGAGGTCTTTTACCATTTACAAACTCATCTTCAATTTATTAAATGTTTAATATTCCTCATTTGGCAAGGAGTAATTTCTGCCCTTTAAAGACATGTAGCTTTCTACTCGGTGTCAATGATAGCTTCAGACCTGACATGTGTAATTCCTAACTCTCACACAGAGGTGAGAGAAAATATGTGTGCCTGGAAGGAGAGTTTCAAACATATTAATTGGACTCGAAGTAATTTCTCATTAATCAGATGCTTGCATAGACATTTTGTTATAGTTTCATGGGAACCATATTAATATCTATGGGAATGCAAGGAAAACAATGTTGTATACCCTATTTAGCATGGAAATATCTCTACATACAATACTTATAATTAAGAAGCATTAAAAGTTTAAAACTACATAGCTAATAATGCAACTACTAATAGCTTTTTAAGCATAAAATATCTAAACTATGACCTGCCTGGTCAGATCTATTCCCTCATCCCAATATTCATATGAGCCCAACCCCTACTCATTCATATATCAATTAGAAAGTTTCAACCCTTACATAAAAATATCAGTGCAGAGCATACATAAACCAAAAGATTCCCCTTACTATGTCTTGTGACTTGAGTAAACTAGATCAATTGAAACCAATTAAAGATAGAAGTATCTTAGTCAGTTATAATCTACAATAAAAATACCATATTTAATCCTAAAAGGGAATTCTGACACGAAAGAAGGATACATGCAAGGAAAGAAAGGAGTTCCATTAAAAAAGTTAATCAGTCGTCCCAAAACAATCCCCAACGACATTAGAAGAGATGACGAGCTCATAAAAGCCTACAAGTAACCACTAAGAAATTGAGCCAAAAGCAAGACTAGCCATCCGAACGACAGAATTCAGTTCGAAACACTACTTATCCAAAAAAGGGGGGAAAAGACGAAAAAAAAGCAACCCTCGGGTTTTGATGGCTTAAATTGGAAGGAGGGAGAGATTAGGGCCGCCAACCGTGAACCCAGGCGACTCGATCAACGCGGCAGGGGCGAGCAAGCAGGGGACGGCGACCACCGGGACGGTGAGGATCGGCGGCGGGCGTGGGCTCCCCACCGGCGATGCCATGGCCCCCGCCAGGAGCTGCGAGAACGACCTGCCATCAGCTTTGGCCGCCGGCACAGCCCCGTAACCGCCTCCCTTCACCACAGCGGTAGCATCGGACCCGAGATCGGCGGGCGGAGGCCTCTCAGAAGACGGTGACGGCGGAGTCCCGCCGTCGTCGTCGCCGCCCCTTGGCTTATCCTCCTGCGGCGTCGCCGAGCCGTCGCCCTCTTCCGTCATCGATCGAATCTTCAAGAAGATTCCGAGGGTTTCACCATGAGAAGACTGAGAGGCAGGCAGTTTCGAAGATTGGGGAAAGAGGAGGAAAGAACCGAGCGGAGGGAGGAGGTACAAAGAGAGATTCTTCGGCTTTTGACTGCAATTGACCAAGTAATTTTAACGGCGTCTAGGCGGGGGGGGGGTCCAGTCACGCTGTTTTTACGGCAGTCTTTTAACGGACGCAGTCGTTGCTGACGGCGATGGACGGCCGTTAGTGGTGAGGGTTTGACCGCGCCCCCTGAGGCACATGTGGACCGTTTTGTACGATGATGCATCATGTATCTAAGAATAGTAATTTATTCCAGATATAGTAATTATCCAATAGAGAGATACCTCACTCCGAGATTGTCATTACTCAGATCAACTTTTATATATCTTAAAGATATCATTTGTAATAGCTTCTTACAAAAATTTAATAATTTATTATAAAATCCTGAACTCAAATTCTATCTTCGCTATTTGTGAAAAAATACTTTTTTATATTTTGCTACCTACTTATCGTATTCAACGCACCATTTCTTTATTGATCTCCTGCAACTCATCCAAGTGGCAGATATCATTGCTGTCGATCTGCACGTTCACACATCAACTTAGAATTTACAACTTCAGTTATGTTAGAATTTTTGCTTTGCCCAAAGTGATCTTCAAGGGAGCATATACATGTTAGAAAGCAAGCCACTGTTCTCGTAAGAAGAGTGTGCGAACAGTGTTCAATGGGTGGGTGCAGCTATGCGTGAGTGACGGTCTCATTCAGTATCGTGCAGAGCAAATTCCGAGGGCGACAGTACCCCAAAGATCACCACCCACCAGCTTCTCTTGTACCTCGGTACATTTCCTGCTTAACACCAACCTATGAGCACATTCATCACATCAAACAAGTCACATCTCAATGAATACTGTACCAGCTTTGCAAACATCAAAATCACTCTCCATACTACTCGTACCTGACCCCCAGAAGGTAACTTTGGGCTTTGCTCAGCAGGGCCCCAGAGGCAGAGATCTCTAATCGAAGCCTAAGCCGGATTGCTTCTCTTCCAACTGCACACAGAATTTTATTCACCATCAAGGTGGGGGTGTCAACTTCACATGAAAACTTACTCAGCACCATCCAGTTCCACCCGATCTTAGATAGAGTATTCCTCCTCTCTTTGTGGTGCTAGAGAGACATGAACTGGGTATTAGAGAGTTACAACATATGCAGAAGTGACACTTTGATATGGTGGTGTCTTCTGCAGTCATATTTGCCTGGGAGATAGACCTACATGCTTTTGATTGCGTGGTCTTCACCTCTTCTGTCTCAATCACCTCTATGCACTTAAGCCTTGGATCGGGCAATTACCACCCACATTTGATTCCATAATCCAAGAAACATGAACAAATTCTTTATAGAAACAAATATGTATCTTGCATGTCCCTTGTATGGCACATTTCTGGTAAATTTATCTGCTCATGATTGCACACACGTTAGCGAATATGTAAACGAGATTGTATATTTATGCACGGATATTCATATGCAACACCAGCATGCATACAAAAAGAACACAAATATGAACAAGAATTTTTAGAACATAAAGTTCATAAGAGGTAGGTTATTGATAAGGACTATATAAGGACTAATACCAATTATTGTGCTCGAAGCAACCAAAACGAAAGTTAACAAGGAAAGGGAAAGTTTACTTCTCCATAAAAAAAAGAAATATGTTTTTTTTTCCAGAAGGGAACACGTACCTTTTAAGTAATCGGTAGAGGGGATATGACAATTCCCGAAAGGGAGGAAACTGTTTAAATAGATTGCCTCTCTCCCGTTATTTTGGAAAGAATGCTAAAAAGAAATCCTTTTTTTTTACATTACTAATGCAGAACACAGTAATAGAACAATTTCCCAAGACATTGACACAGCTAATGTTTATGCATAGCATGCTATATACATGTAGATTAAACAGGTACCTCATCGGCACTGATTTATGCTGATAATAGATATGCTTTGCCAAACAGTAATCATGATACACTATTTGCATGCTATATGCATACACACATTATAAAACTGCAGTATCCGACTAATACCAATTGCGTATTTGCAGGATCAATTTGTGCACTGCACTTGAGGTTACCATTAAAGCACGCAGTCAGTGCTCACCCGAGCGTCTCATAGAATCTTCGAGTGAGGCATTTCGATAAAGCATCACATGAGTGCTCGCCTAAAACTAAGCGCCTCAAGCGAGCGCCCAAGTGAAGGGCTTAGGTTCATGCTTAATTCAATTGAACAAATAAGATAGTTCAATCAAAGCAACTAATATTTAATCTCAAATTAATAGTAGTAGATTCCTATATTCACAATACTAATTTAATACTCCTCCCTTTTTAATATGGGACTCCTATATTTCATTTATAAACCAGTTCAGACTCAATGTATATATCAAAGGTGTGACTTTTTGCATACAAAATTAGTATGAATTTCATGTCGATGCAACTTGAACATGATGCTATTAACTTTACAGCCACAATCATTCTCCTATGCAAGTAACTACAGAGTAGAATATAAGCCTAATTTCACAGTTCGGTAAGCTTTATGCTTGGTCCTTCTATCTCTAAAGTACTCTGGTGTTTGCAGCTTCATATAAGCCTATTATGTGTGGCTTGTACTGCTATTAACATTAATAAACACAAGGATATTTTATATACGAAAGAAGCAAAAGTAGACGGTGATAACTCTTACGAGACAAGAAGCAAACCAAATCATACTAACATCCTTTCAAGAGTCAATTTAGCTCTCTGCATGCTAGAGTCTTCACCATGTTTAAACACTGGATCACAATGAACTGGAAAAAAGATGATCATTGCGTTACTGGAGATGGCAATTGACCTTCATCTAAGTGATATTATAATGAAGATTTTTTCTCTAAAATTCAAGATAACAATTATCAATAAAATGCATATGTGATTCCTTATTGGCTTATTGATAACCATGGTCCATCTAAAAAAGGAAAAATGATGATGCATGCAATAAGTAGTTGAGATATAACAACAATAAAATGGTAAAAAATTTTAATTATTTGTGATTGACTATATATACCTTTTGTCATTATTGAGATCTATAAAAATCTGTATGTTTAGTTAATTTTAGAATATTTAAAAATTATTTATAATTTCTATTAAAGTCTTCTTAGATCTACCTTTTACCTCTTCTCATACCATCAATATTAATCATTCCTCTACCTCTCTTGGTATACTGTGAAATCATTTATGATAAATGGCATGGCAGGAACAGCTATTTTTGATAGAGCTGGCAGTCTCAAGACATCTTAAGCATTACTTATTGTGGATCAACGTTTATACAAAGTTATCCAGTTTCCATATCAATGGCATGCATCACAGCTACCGGTACTAATTGTGGGGGTCAACACACACAATAATCTGGACATCTACAAGTATAGCAGTTCTATCATAAAATTTAGAGGCACAGCATGAGTGTTTCCCCTTCACGATTAGGTCTACAAGTTTGTGTTTTAGTTATAAACATAAAGAAGGAAAAAGAAAAAAAAAGAACGAACAGAATTATTACTGACAAACAGATTCAAACAAGAACTTCCTCCAATTGTTACACTAAAACACATGAAAAGAAAAGGAATGGAATAAGTCTAATTATTTTCCCTGTTGATCTTGATGATGCCTATGATGCATACCCTAAAACCACAGGCCTAGTTCACATATGCATGCTCAATAGCTTAAGCAAGATCTTAATTGATATCCATTCTCTAACTGCAACCAAGGTTTCAATAACTCCATATTTTTAGTTACAACTTCAGTTCAATCACAAGTTTCCTTTTATTTTCCCCTTCCATATAAATAGTTACGTAAGAAGGGGTTTGCTTTGCTGATAGCTGATTGGTACTAAGTATAACTATATTCATTGATGAAGTGACACAACCCTAATTACCTACTGTTATTAAAAGAATCCAAGCAAGAAAAATCCAGTTGAATTCTTTGATTCACTAACAAAAAGCATAGGTCATAACTCTTCTCGAGTTAAGACAGACTTTGGCACCTAAATTTAGCATATTTCTCTAATAATTAACATAGGTCCGAAATAATTGCACTGCTATGTGATGAATCTTAACCAAAAATTTCATAAGATTGTCGTACTATGCTTAGAAACCTGAAATCCCCAGCGTTCATGGAACCATATCACTCTTATTCAATACTGCAACAGAGACTTAGACCAAAGGTTATCCCTAGTGATCAGAGGCCCATACTCCTAGACAAACTATGAGGTTTCTACCTTGAAACTACAATCTCTAATTTGCATAGCACAAGGAATATACATTGTTCACAAACAATTTTGAGCAACATGACAAAATGAAGCATTTATAGAGTGGGGAAAATGCAAATGAAGCAAGCTTACCTCCATTGGGGGGAAAAACAATAAAGAACGCGTTCTTTAATGGTCGGTCTTTCCATCAATCTTCAACCACAAATGACAGAGGATCAAATGAGTGGCTGGACCACGAGGAGTGGTTAGCGAGTGAGAAAGAGTCATCATCTGCCGAAAGTAACTTGTAGGGCCGGAGAAATAACAAGCAAAAAGAAGCTCCTTGCTGACAGTCTTCTTTTACAGTATCATTCCAGATAGTGGATAAAAGGTGGAGGGGACAAGAAAAAGGGAGGATAATAATCGATGGTTCATCACTATTCTCCAAAAAAAAAGAGAGAAAAACTATGATGCTTCCTTATCTGAAACAAGAAGCATTTGAAACGAATAGAGAAATGCACAAAAATGGGTGATCCTGACGACTCACGATTCGACCTGGCAAATCAAAAAAAGGGGTCAAGGGATGAAGGTGAAGGTGGCGGTTCGCGAGATATATGCAAGAAAGAAATACTTAGGGTTCATGGCGCGTCATTGAAGACTTAATCTTTCTCCGCTCTGGTGAAGCCACCACGGAAGGGGTTAAACGAACCTCAGACGGCTACCTCTTCCGGGTAAATCCTAATAGTTTACCTTCAAACCCTAGGCAAGACGAGCCAGAATCAAGAAAGACGAAACCAACAAGGGAATAGAAGATAGCGGAGAACAAGAAGGAACACAGGACTAATGTACTCTTTCCTCTTACTCTCTCTTACCTTCTCAAAAGTCACGCTTTTCCCACAATTTCCCCTAATTCTTAGAAAACCCTGGGCAAAGAATTGAAGCCCCCGATTTCTTGAAACGACGAGACGTAAGGCAGAGAAAGCAAAGAGGTCCCCGGCCACACGTCAGCGAATCCAAGAAAAGGACGCAAGTAGACGAAAAAAGACGAGAGGAGAGGGGAACTTCAGGTGGTGGAAGGAACTCCCGAGAAGAGTTCAGCAATGGAAGAACGCTCGGCCGCTTCTTTCCGTCGCGCTCTCATTCTCCGAGGCGAACGTTTCTCAAGGCTTGCAGGGAGAGAGGTGAGCACACAACGGAAACAGCACCGCAAGACACCATTTTTCCCCGTTGCGTGCTCACTCTCTTCTGTCAACCCCCCTCCGCTTCACATGTAATCTCATCCCTCCCTTTCTTTCTTTGCTCCCTTAACCTTCTTCCTGGTGAAAAGAACACCAAGACCAACGCCGTGAGATCCGACCGCGCACTTCTTCCCCCACCCTCTCCTTGGCATCGAGAAGACGAGTCGGACTGGGGACGGAACCCTCCGTCGGCAATTATGTTGCTAGCTACGAGGAGCCGAACACTTGTGCGTGAAGGCCGGCGGAACGCGACATCTGTCTCGAAATGGACCGCTTGACTCGACCAAGATTGTTATAGGACGGGAAGTGGGTCCCGTGGGGTCAACTCGGGCTACATGTTGGTCGGGACGGCGTCGGCTGCGAGCAACACGTACATATCCACGGGCAGTGCAAGGTACCGCAGGCTGTTGCGCGGGGTCCACATCTTACAGCCAATAGGGTTTGCTCATGTCTGGCGTGGGTATTTGAAACCGAGTGACTGGATGGGGTGCCAAAACTAATAGTTAACTATCCTAAATTAATGATTAACACGTATTCTTTTACATTCTAAATCTAATTTGTTAATATTATTATCCAGCTTAAGACGCAAGATGCAATTTTGCATTTTAAATGTCTTTGGAGAAAAAGATTTGACTAAATGTGCAGTTATTAAATATTTTAAATATATATTGACGTAAGTGTTGTTGGAAAAAATTGTATTTCAAAAGTTGATTGAATAATACACAATAAAATTATTTTTAAATATTTTTATTATATTTTTATTTAAAATTAAAATTTTATAAATAAATAAATAAAAATTATTTTATAAAAATATAAATCATGTTAGTTTCTCATTAAATTTAAAATTTTCTTTAGGATTTTTATTATATAATGATATCTTATAATTTTAGAGGATGTCATTTATTACTTTGAAAAGTTTCAATATTATCCCATAAATATTGAAATGTAGATGCTATGCTAAAGCAGCATGAGCATTTACAATGAAATATTTAGACCAAATATAATTTAAAAATATTCAAATTATACTTATACCTTTCAAATTAAATCTAAGAGGAATATATATATATATATATATATATATATATATATATATATATATGTTATGATTTTGGTTAAGGTTTATTTTAACCCTTATGATTTTGACCATTGACCTTTTAGACTCTTATGATTTATTTATGTATAAAATAATCCTTATATTTTTTAAAACGTAACATATAAGCCCCTCCTCTCAAGTCAGAGTTAACATATGTTAGAGTCTACTTACATAATATATTAACTCATGATAAACTATTAATATAATATAATGATATATGTAATTTTGGTTGTAGATCTTTTAATCTGTTATGATTTACTCGTTTCTAAAATAACCCATACATTTTTAAAAATATAGCATATAAGCCTCTTTTATCATGTTTGAGTTAACAGACGTTAAAGTCTACTTACGTGGTATGTTGACTTATAATAAATTATTAATATAATGATATATGTAATTTAAGTAAAAAAAACAGAGACTTCCATCACTAGCGGGAGGAGATGTCATCATGGAAGCAACTATTAGTAGCAGCATCGACCCACTACTGCCTAGTAGGGCATCGTATACACGTAGCCTCTCTTGCGCCTATTACGAGCTCAAGAACTTCTAGTCCAACCTCAAATGAATGTGCATTGACCAATCGGATACTAGCATGTAGTGTTCTCTTAGTTTCTCTTCCTTCTCTTATGAATCTTTCCCATTACCTCTCACTTCGTCCTCTCCTGCACCCTCACCCGCTACGCTTACGATATGGTGCTCCAACTCTCCCTCACATCCGCTTGTGGCCTCTCTTACCTCTACATCTCTACCTTCGTCCACCACTATGACCTCTGTTCCTTTCTCTTTCTTGATAAGCTAATCGATGAGAACGAGTGGGTACGAAAGAGCTACATGGACCAACTCAACCGCTCCCTCTGCATACTATATGTTTTTGTGATGTCGTGCTTCGCAGAAGAGGTGGCTTACAAGGTATGATGATACTTATCGAGATTGGAGCGGGTGTTGTTCGCGGTGACGGGCTGCGTCACGGTAGCATGTGCCTTGGAGTTGGCGAGTGACATCCATTGAAAGGAGTGGTTGAGCTGGTAGTTACTTCCACGATGATATCTCCTCCCACTATTGATAAAGTCTTAGTTTTTTTTTACTTAAATTATACGTATCATTATATTAATAATTTATTGTAAGTTGGTATGTCATATAAACAAACTTTAACATCTATTAACTCAGACTAGATGAAATTGACTTATATGTTATGTTTTTAAAAATATGTAAGTTATTTTAGACATGAGTAAACTATACTGATTTAGAAGGTCCATGATCAAAATCAGAAGAACTAAAATTAATTTTAATCTTAAATAATATATATTATTATATTAATAATTAATTATAAATTAATATATATCGTAAATTTTAATATATATTAATTTAGATTTAACGAAAGAGCTTATATTTTATATTTTAAAAAATATAAAAATTATTTTAGATATGAGTAAATCATAAAAATTAAAAAATCGATGTAGATTAAAATAAATAATATATATATATATATATATATATATATATATATATATATATATATATATATATATATATATATCCGTCGAAATGGGTGCCTTCCCTATGAATTAAATCATGTTGGCTTAAGTTTTATCAAACGGAAGAGAAATAAGTGACGGCTCCACCTGGAGAGCACCACCAACCTTCATCAACTGTGATGCGTATCGATCAAGTTTGCTGCAGTTGTACATCCCGGCTTTTTCCGGGATGGCCACCAGACGATCAGCGTCAGAAGTGGAAAAGAAAAGAAAAAAAAGAAAAAAGGAGAGAGCAGCAGAAGAAAATTAGACCTATTATGCCGCTTTTTGGCCATCCCTTTGCACCTACAGACACCAGCTGCCAACGTTTTTCCTGCACCATATCAAATCGTTGCAGAAGAAATCGTACTCAATGCTGGAAAAGTAGAACAATACAAATCCCCTTGCCAAATGCATTGAACACACTCGATGTGATTGTAAAAGACGACGAAGACGAAGACGAAACGTTAATCCCTCGAACAAGCACGCAAACAATGCAATCCACACTCTTAACTCGACTCGTTATTGTCGATGAATACTTACAATTGGCATGAAGAGTAATTACTGTCAGGGTGCAGCGGCCTGACCGTCGGATGATGAAGCCAACATGATGTCCTTGAGCGCAGGGCGGAGTTCGTCGCTGCAGAACCTTTGGTACTCGAGGGTGTCGCCGCCGTCCTTCTTGACCGCCACCACGAGCACCGACGGAGCCACCGCGAAGATCTGCGCGGCTATTGCCAGCTTCCCCTTCCTTCCCCGCTGCTCCCCCTCCAGCCTCACCCCCGTCATGCTGCTCTTCGTCACCCGGTACTTCCCTGCCGTTATCGCAGCCACGCCCTCCAGCCGCGACACTACCACGCTGGCCGGCTCCCTTGTCGCGAACCGCATCTCCTCCTCCCTCCTTTCGCTTCCCACAAACAGCGGCGAGAGATCGAACCCGTCCGAGAACGATATCAGATGGAACGCGTTCAGCGTCTCCGGCTCCTCTCCGTCTTTCTTCGCCCATTCTCTGTCTCCGCTCTCCCCCACGGCCGCCGGCGCAGGCATCCCTTTCGGCACCGAAGACTTCTTGAACCACGGGATCTCCATGAGCTTGCCGACGGTGATTCTCGTGCTGGGGATTGGGTCGAGTAGCTTGGTGATGAGCCTTCGGGTGTCCGACGAGAACCACGGAGGGCACCGGAAGTCGCCGCGCCGAATCTTCTTGTACATGGCGAGGATGTTCTCATCGTGGAACGGCAGAAACCCTGCGAGGAGAACGAAGAGGATGACGCCGCAGGACCAGAGATCGGCCTTGGCACCGTCGTAGCCCTTCTTGCCGAACACCTCCGGGGCGACGTAAGCCGGCGTACCGCAGGCAGTGTGGAGGAGCCCGTCGGGCCGGACGTGCTCGGCGAACGCGCTGAGTCCGAAATCGGCAATCTTGAGGTTGCCTTGATCATCCAACAGGAGGTTCTCCAGCTTGAGGTCCCGGTGGTAGACGCCGCGACCGTGGCAGAAGTCGATGGCGGAGACGAGCTGGCGGAAGTAGTTGCGGGCGGCGTCCTCCCGAAGGCGGCCGGAGCGGGCAACCTTGGCGAAGAGCTCACCGCCGCGGACGAGCTCCATGACGAAGTAGATCTTGGAGCGGGTGGCCATAACTTCATAGAGCTCCACGATGTTGGGATGGCGGACCATCTTCATCACCGAGATCTCGCGCTTCACCTGCTCCATCATGCCCACCTGGATCACCTTCTCCTTGCCCACCACCTTTATCGCCACGCTCTTGCCAGTGAGGAGATTCCGCGCGAGGTGCACCTTCCCGAAGGTGCCCTGTCCTATGACCCGGCCGAGCTCGTACCGGCCGTGCAGGACGCTGCGGCCTTCCGAAGACTGCGAGGGCGGCGGCACGTCCTCCATCTATATATCTATACTACTCGCACAAGATCTTTCTTCTCTCCCAAAGACAACAACGCAACAAGTCAGAGACGGTGATGTGGAAGTGGTGCAGATGGAGTCTACCCGTCCTCGACGTGCTTCCGGTGGCACGTCCTGCCGGCGTGCTTTCTTGGCTTCCGGCCACCCCCGAGTTCACAGTATGATCTCCGTATCATCTTGCTGCATCACCTGACAGAGACACCATACACCCAACCCTGCTGACGTACTTCCGAGGTCTTCCAAGGGAGAAGAAAGATAAAGCAGAGGAACGGAGTCTCCTACGGCGGCAAAGATTAGGACACTGCGTGCGGCCTCATCGGCGCTTGACAAGGGGCTCATGAAGGGGAGCCCATAACACTGAAAAGACTCATTTACCCTTCAATTCACTAGCTGTTAACGGTGCACAATGGCGGTGTGGTGGCCGCAAAGCGGGTACAACGGTCTTATCATCGAAAGATTCTCGTCCTTCTGATGGAGATCGAACGATGTTGGCATCCGTTGTCGTTTTCTGCGGGCGACCGAGACGTTGAGATCAGTAGAGAAAAAGGACGGCTAGGATTTGCGCAATCGCGAGGCGAACAGGCTGTCGCAGTCTTTGCCTCGTCGTATCACCGGAGGTCTCTCGATTCGATCCTGGCCGTCCGATGGTTCGGCGCGCCGCACACAGGTTTCGTGTTCGAGAACTGTGGAGTCGTGGTTTTGGTCTTCGTTCTCAAGGGGTTTCGGCTTCCAGCAGTTCTCATGTTCATCGAGTTGAAACCCACCGATGAAACTGAAAACCTACTTTAATCCAGTAGTTATAGGATAATTATCACTAAGTCCTATAAATAAGGTCATAATTCATGAAGAAAAAATATAGAGAGTGTGTGCATTTGATATCTTATAAGTGTTCTTGTGAATCATTCTGTTTTTAATATTACAGTAGTATTCTATTTTTTTTTTTCTTTGCTCCTCCATTCCCCAACATTTGTAGTATCATAGCCTAGTTTTAAAATGAACTAGACATTATGACTTTCAACGATAATTCCATATTTCAACCCCTTATTCTCATCTTCTCAGGAAAAAATTATGAATTATCTTTTGAACTTAATAGAGAATGAATATACGGATCTAAATGACGAAATCAGGCTGAGGAAGGACTCAAAGGCATTGTTCTTCATTCAACAAGATGTACATGAGACAATCTTCTCAAGAATTGCAGCAACGACATCCTCAAAGCAAGCTTGGCTGGTACTTCAAAATGAATTTAAAGGATCATCAAGGGTGATTACGGTAAAACTTCAAACCCCTTCGTCGTGAGTTTAAAATTTTGTTCATGAAAAGCAATGAATCAATGTAAGATTTTCTTTCTCGAATGATTGAAATTGTTAGTCAAATGAAATCTTATGGTGAACATCTTCCTGATCATATAATTGTTACAAAAGTTTTGAGAAGTTTAACTCCGAAATTTGATCATGTTGTTGCTACAATTGAGGAGTCAAAAGATTTATCTAGGAGTCTAGGAGTCTTCTATTTCAAAAGAAGATAAAAAATCAACAAGAAGAGGACATGACGGAGGAGGATTTTGTGGTAGAGGAAATGGAAGAGGAGGAGGACACAAGAAGCTATTTGGAGAAAAATGAAGAAAATAATAAGTTGTTTATGACTCATTCATAAGTTCGTAATATCTCAAATGATATTTGGTTTCTGGATAGTGGATGTTCTAATCATATGTCAGGCATAAAATCAATATTTAGAGATATTGATGAAACTCACATCCAATTCGAAGGGAAATGAATAATTGAGGTGAAGACAAATCAAGGGAAGGTAAAATACCTTGATAATGTTTTCTTTGTTTCTACTTTATCACATAACTTGTTAAGTGTTGGACAATTAGTAGATGATAGATATTTAGTAATATTTGATGATGGTTCATGCACTATTAAAGATAAAAAATCTGGTTTGATTATAATCAATGTTTGCATAATGCAAAATAAGATGTTTCCACTTGATGTGTCAAATATTGAAAGGCATGCGCTTATCGTAACTTAAAAGAATGAGTCTAATTTATGACATTTAAGATATGGACACCTTAACATTAAGGGTTTAAGGTTGTTAAGTAAAAAAGGAATGGTTTTCGGATTGCCCAAGATTAATACACTTGATGTATGTAAAGGATACATTTATGGCAAACAAAGTAAAAAATCATTTCCTATTAGAAAAACATGGAGAGCATCTAATTATCTTGAATTAATTCATGCTAACTTATATGGACCTATGAATACAAAATCATTTGATGGAAGTCAATATTTTCTATTGTTTACTGATGATTATAGTCGCATGAGTTGAGTATATTTTCTGAAATTGAAATCTGAAACATTTGATAATTTTTGAAAGTTTAAGGCACTTGTAGAAAGACTAAGTGGTAGATATATAAAGACACTTCGGATAGATAGAGGTGGTGAATTTTTATCTAATAAGTTTAGTTCTTTTTGTGAAGAAAATGGTATTTACAGAGAATTGACAGCACCATATACACCGGAGCAAAATAGTGTAGCTGAATGTAAGAATCGGACAGTCGTTGAAATGGCAAGAAGTTTACTTAAAGGAAAACATCTTCCAAATCAGTTTTGGGTAGAAACAGTTGCAACAACAGTTTATTTATTGAATATTTCACCAACAAAGGCTATTATGAATCAAACTCCTTTTAAGGCTTGGTATGGAATGAAACCAAGTGTTAGACATCTAAGAATTTTTGGTTGTATTGCTTATAATTTGGTGAATTCACAAAATCATCACAAGCTTGATCAAAAATCTGAAAAATGCATCTTAATTAATTATTCCTTATAATCGAAAGCATATCGATTATATAACCCTGTTAGTGTCAAAGTTATTATTAACAGAAATGTTATGTTTGATTAAAGGGCAAGTTGGAATTGGGAGGCCAATAAAGGTAGAACACAAATGCATATTCCAACAGAACTAGACACTCCGTATAATTGAATAATAGATCCTGCTCCAACAAGTTCATCGTCAACCTCACCCAATAGCAATTCAAATTTGGATTCCTTAGATGAAACCCCTCCAATATCACTAACAGAAATTTATAACTCAACATTTGCTTTATTTATTTCAGATCCAATAACTTTTAAGGAAGCAGTTGAAAAAGATGAATGGAGAAAAGCAATGAAAGAGGAAATCAAGTCAATTGAGAAGAATGAAACTTGTGAGCTAATGGATCTACCGAAAGAAAAAAAAGTAATTGGGTTAAAATGGGTGTTCAAAACGAAGTATAATGCAGATGGAAGTATCCAAAAGCATAAGGCACGACTTGTAGCAAAAGAATATTCACAGCAACAAGGTATTGATTTTAATGAAACTTTTTCTCCGGTTGCTAGATTTGAAACCGCGAGAACTTTCTTAGCTTTAGTTGCTCACTTGAGTTGGCCTATTTATCAATTTGATGTGAAATCTGCGTTTTTAAATGAAGATTTACATGAAGAGATTTTTGTTGCTCAACCTGAAGGTTGTATAAGCTAAGGAAATCTCTTTATGAGCTTAAACAAGCTCCAAGGGCATGGTATAGTAAAATTGATCATTATTTTCTTCAAAATGGATTTAAGAGAAGTAATAATGAACCTACTCTTTATCTGAAGAAGGAAGGTGAATATAATATTCTATTGGTTTGCCTCTATGTTAATGATATTATATATATGGGTTCATCTAACTCTTCTGTAGCAGAATTTAAAAAATGCATGATGAATAGTTTTGAAATGTCAAATCTAGGTCTACTACACTATTTTCTTGGGTTGGAAGTGAAACAAAAATCAGATAAAATTTTTATTTTATAAAAAAATTATGCAATGGATCTACTCAAAAAATCTAACATGATTAATTGTAAAACTACAACAACACTCATGAATGTAAATGAGAAATTGAAACTTTAAGATGTACAAGTCTGATAAACGCAAGATACTACAGAAGTTTGGTTGGAGGTTTGATTTATCTTACTCATACTCGACCAGATATTGCATTCTCTATTGGTGTAGTATCCAGGTTTATGCATAGCCCAAGCAAATATCATCTCGGAGCTATTAAAAGAATTATGGTTATATTGCTGGAACTACAGATTATGGTATTTGATATTATCATAATTTTAATTGTAAATTATATGATTTCATTGATAGTGATTGGGCAAGATATTTAGATGATAGAAAGAGTACTTCAGGCAATGTTTTTAGCCTCGGATCGAGAGCTATATCTTGGAGTTCTAAAAAGTAAGCGACAACTGCATTATCGACATTGGAAGCAGAATATGTAGCCGCAACATCAGCAGCTTGCCAAGCAATATGACTTAGAAGACTTCTCGAAGATCTTCATCAAAAACAAAAAGAAGCAACGAAAATATTTTGTGACAATAAAGCCACAATTGCAATGACGAAGAATCCAACGTTTCATGAAAGAACGAAGCATATAGAGATACGCTATCATTTCATTGGAGATCTTGTAGCAAGTGGAGCCATAGCAATGAAGTATTGTGAAACAGATGAGCAAGTTGCAGATATCCTCACCAAGTCGCTTCCAGTTCAAAAGCATATTTATTTAATATCGTAAATCGATGTATGTAAGTATGAATTAAGGGGGAGTATTGAGATTTGATTCATAGTTATGTAGTTATCATGATCTAGTAGTTACAATGTGATTTTAATAACTACCTCAATCATGATCTAGTAATTATAGGATGGTTTCAATAACTACTTCAATCATGATCTAATAGTTATAGGGTCGTTATCATCCTATAAAATAAGACCATAGTTCATAAAGAAAGATATAGAGAGTGTGTGCATTTGATATCTTGTAAGTATTGTTATGAATCCTCCTATTTTTAATACTATAATAGTATTCTGTTTTTTTTTTTTTTCCTTTCCCCTCAATTCCCCAACAATTTTCGTCTAAAGCTATGTCTTTCAAACCAGAGGTAAAAACTTGCACCGCGTGATGTATGGGAAGTTCTCATGCAATGGTCTCTCTTGTCCCGGTGTTCATCATTCTTGTATACTAATGGTTGAAGGACAGCATGAATCATGAGCATAAACAAAGTTAAAACTTTTGGCTATATCTGAGACGAAAACAGCGATGAACTTTCCGGGACAGTATGATTGCTTTGAAAAAAGTCATTGACTACAGGTGTGCGATAGTGGCGCTTCGCTGAAGCTTGGTTTTGGCATCTCCTCCTAATTAAAATACATCTTTATGAGAAATATAGTAAGACTCTGAGGATGATGATGATCATTAAGAATTGGTGTCCTGGGAAACATGAATCGGTACACCTACCCAAAGCTTCATTTTTGTACCAAAAATAATTTGGCCGGATGCAATTTAATAGCAATTTATGATTCTCAATTATGCCTCACTGACATTTCTTTGGCCTGTAGCACTTTATCGACATCTGGAAGATTAAGTGCATGCGTTCTTCTTTGTGGAGAAATTTAGACGGGGAATGTGCCATCAACCGGTGACACAACTCTTGTCTTCTTATACACATTGAGAGCACCGAGAGATAGACTCGAGCAAGTGTAATGGACGATGACAAAGAAATACCAAAAACAGTAGCGAACTTGTCAAGACTGCATTAGAGAATGATGAAAGAAAGGGATTGGAGGACTTCCGTCTTTGAGTCGAGATGGCACAGACTTCATCATCCATCTCGTCAGTGCTTTATGCAGTAGAACGTAACATAGGTCACACCTAATGTATAAGTTCGATGATGTCATGCATGGCATTCATGTACTCGGCATGGGGAAGAAGATCGAAGAAGAAAAGAATCCGAGACAACCATCGCAGGCATCCTGAACTGTGTTCTCATCACATGCATTTGAGGGAGCTTCGTGGCCATGGCAGGACACTGGGTAGGTTCTACTTGGGGATGAAGACGTCCACCTGAAAGAACTCTCAGCACATGCACATCTATTCTCGTTGGCCAGATCAGAATTTCCTTGATCAATGATGAATACACATTGGCACCTTTTTTGCAGTCGATCCTTTCGCTCATTGCACTCATCTTAATTAGATGCAGCAGTTTCGTCCACCTGCGATGACAGAAAAGGTTTGAATACTCCAAATCATGCAGGAGACAGCATGACAGGGTGAAGGGGACAACCCAGTGATTATTCGCACAATTATTGAGAAGAGGACAGAGCTGAATCGCTCTCAGAATCACTTGCGGTCAAGATCCTTTGCAGTTTTTGGGTCCATTGACCCACCCGTCAAGCTGCCATTCGAGCATGGTCCGTGTTCCTCACCTCACCAATGCTCTGAAATCTTCTTCTACATACTTCAATATGTATTCCTTCAATATTGTATGACGAAACCCATGACCTGGCGGCATGGGCGTGAAGGACTTGAGAACACAACACACTCCATGATGCATTGCGTCTCATGTTCCTCCGATTCAATATACACATGAATGCATTCGTGGACGGTGGCAGTGACTCTGACCGTGGCCCAATGCGAGAAGAAAACAAAAGGAGCGACGTTTGATTGTTTTCTACGAGGGTGAATTATTGATGGATGCCGTCATCATCTCATCGGGAACCGATGGTCGGGAATCTCGTGTCACCGAGCCTGGCTGCCGCAAGCCATGTGACGGCCTGGGGAACAGAGTCGACGGCCTGCGATGCTCCAACTGGCGGTCGCCATGCCGGCGCGTTGGGGGCGCCACGGGACGGCATCTCCATCTCACTTCGTCATCGCGCACGTCAAGGTGGAGGAAGTAGACAACCAGGCATGGGATCGACGGTTCTCGCCATGTTATCTCCTGATGCCAAGGACGAAGCAAGGTGGTTTGTTTCCTTCTTCTACTACTTGGGTTCTCCCTGCAACCCTAAAATGGTTCTCCCTGCAAGCTTTTTCTTTGCATGTATACCCTCTTCAAATACGCATATATGCACGTATATCGCTTGGAAGTATATAGTTGGGTATTCAAATTTGTGTGTACAATGAGACTGCTTACATTCGCCTTCTTCGCACTCAATATTAACGATAACCTCGGACTTCATATTAAATCTTATTTTCTATGATTTTGCAAAGACTTAGTGACTCTTATTAAGAAAGACAAAAACAAAAAGAGATTGATTCAGATAATGAGACTCATAAAAATTGAAATATGAGGATTGGGTTAGATTATTGATATGACTTCTTTCAATATAATCGAGATTGCATGTAGATATATGGGTCCTCTCGCACGAATTGAAAGTTGAGTTGAGATATAAAAATAAAAAATAAAAACATCTACATGTATTTATAAATATGTAGAACTCGAAGATTTTTTAAGTCCAAACTTCATGATTCACCCAAGTGCTAATTAGCATGAAGAACAATTATTTTTATGGAACATCACATATTACATTTAAGATACTCATAATCTCATCATGTCAATTGATGTCGAAATGATGGCTATATGAAATACTGTTATGTATGTACTTTTTCTTTAAGAATATTAGTTGAGAGGATGTATAAAGATTTTAAGCTTAAGTTGAGTTTATTCAACAGATATATTCATCCTATTTAATTTTTCATATATTAAAATTTTATTTTATTTCAAAAATATAGACAAAGACTATGAAATTGCATATATCAACAATCTAAGATTTTTTTAATTAATATATAAGATTTCTCTTTTGATCTTAAAGTTTTCTCTTCTATTAACTACACGTGAGTTATTGTAAAAATCAATAAGATTTACAAAAAGCATGCACCAAATTTGCACCAAAGTCAAATTTCAAAACATATATATATATATATATATATATATATATATATATATATATATATATATATATATATATATATATATATATATATATATATATATATATATATATATGTGTGTGTGTGTAACTGTTTAAGCCGTGGCCTCGGGGGCGATCCCGTCCTTCGCACCTGCACACAGGTTGGGCCGGGAGCTCGGCCCGACCCCTCCGACGATCAAGTCAGCGATGTGGAGGGGATTGTGGATGAGGTAGAAGAAGAGCCTTTGAGTGTTTTGTGTCTGAGTGAGTTCCTCTCCCCCCTTGTTCGTTTAGAACTCTGGGGTATTTATAGATGAGTTTGAGTTCGAATGAAACCAAACGAGAACATAGGTGAGATGTATACTCGTTTCACGGATATTGTCAATGGTCTAAAAGGACTCGGTAAAAGTTTTTCGGATTTTGAGCTCATTAATAAAATTCTAAGATCCCTTCCAAAGAGTTGGGACCCTAAAGTCACTACTATTCAAGAGGCTAAAGATTTAAACAATTTTTCTCTTGAAGAATTAATTGAGTCATTAATGACCTACGAAATGACTTGCAAAGCTCATGAAGAGCATGAAGACATCCTTCCAAAGAACATGAAGGATATGACACTTAGAACTTTAGAAGACCACTTGAGAGAAAACTCAAGTGATGAGGACTTTGACGATGACTTGACACTTCCAACAAGAAAATTTTAAAAAATTATTAAAAGAAATGAATTTAAAAATGACACTAAAAATAAATTTAAACCCAAAAAGGACTAAGTTATTTATTATGAATGCAAGAATCCAGGACACTATAAAAATGATTGTCCCCAAGCCAAGAAGAGAACACCAAAGAAAAAGGTGCTCAAAGCAATGTGAGATGACTCGAGCGCATCCAAAGAAGAGGAGTCCAACACCTAGCAAGTTACTCATTACGCACTTATAGCCATCGGAGAGGAGGTATCAAATTTAATTAGTGTAGATTTATCTTTTGATGAATTGTTAAATGCTTTCTATGATTTATTTGTTGAATACAAAATAATTAGTGAAAAATATAAATTATTAAAAAAGGAGCATGATATTCTTGTTAGTAATTTCGATACATTAAAAATTAAACATAATGATAGTTTAGCTCCATGTATGAAATGTCATAATTTAGAAATTCTCCAAAAGGAGAACTTGCTACTCAAGGACACCTTGAAGATATTTAAGGTTGGTAGCAAGTCTTTGAATATGATCCTTATAAATAAGGGTCACGTTCTTAAAAGAAATGGAATCAGATTTGTGAGAAATCCTCACTAAAATCCAACCACCTTCATTAAAGGTCCTATCTTGCATGTTTTAGACCAAAACAAGTGCAACTTTTGTTGCAAACATGGACATATAACTTATCATTGTCCATTCAAGAAGATTAGTCATAACAAATTGATTTGGGTTCCAAAAGGAACTATGAAGAACTCCATACAATATGACAAACAATTTAGATTGATTTTTGAGGCACCCAAGATTAAATGGGTACCTAAAAATCATCCTTTTTAGAAACGTATATTATCACAAGCTAGGAGCAAGAGATGATATCTTACTTTTTGGGTGCTCAAGGTTTTTGACTAGAGATCCAAAATGACTCATAACACTCTCTAGCTAAAATGATAAAAAGAGGATAAATAGAATCAATTACAAAATGATACTAATATGCCATATGTTAATGATGCAATCTTGCGTGCTAAACTCTTAAGTTAATCCCTCAAATTTTGAAATCTATAAACTCTTATGCATGAATTCCCCTTCACACATCCTTCGGATTTTCTGAATTCATTGGATACATTCCTTCCTCAATTTTTTCGGATCTAACTATATCTCATAAGATCATGAATTTACGGCTTGCAAGCTAAGTTTGTATACAAATTTTGTATGATGCAAGTCATGAACATATTGAAGACAAATAAGCTCTATATTACATTTGAGTAGAGTATGTATTTCATAAGATTGATCATGAACACACAAATTTTCTCATCTTGTGACGTGAATTTTTACATGATTATGTAATTAGTGTTGTGTACTTCACAAACAAACACTCCCTTCAAATTGAAAACACCCACATCAGCCCACACATCCCTAAATGCAGTGCTCACTACCTATAGGTGGTGGCACCACCCAGCTGGCGGTAGAACCGCTGGCTGTCACGGGTGGCAAGCGGTTGCACCGCCTAAGCAGTGGTGCCACCACCCGTAACCTGCCCCTTTTAAACCCAAGCTAGGGTCGACGGTAGAATCGACCCCAACTCATTCTCTTCTCCTCCTTACAGCTCTAAACTCTCCTCCAACTCCATTCCTCCCCTTTAGCTACCTAAAACTGTCTATTCCCTATAAGATCAAGAATCAATCCTTCATCCTCTTGAAGATCTCGACTAAGGTATTCTCTAAGAGGTCTTTTGATTTATGTTTTGTATCATCTGCTCTTCCTCATTATTTATTTTTCTAAATAGCAGTATTTATGGGTTCTAGAAGATCTTCTAGGGACAAAGGGAAGAGGAGATTAGAAGAAAACTTTGATTCCATACTTTTTGATTCAAATCTACATGCCCAAAAATTTGCTTCCATAGAATTTAGAAATATTCATAAGGGAAAATACATTGACTTAGATGAACTAAGTGATTTAGAGTCAATTAAATGGTTTGTAAATCTAGATCTTCTCCCAATCCTACAAATAAGTGAACTTATCTACCGTAGACTTATTAGGTTATTTTATAACAATCTACATATAGACGAAGAAGAAAGGATATCTACCTATCTTCTAGGACATCATATATCTATCACGGATAGATCCCTTTGCGACATAATAGACATCCTTGTAAAAAATAGAGGTTGTTACTTTAGAAGACAATGGGATGATGAAGCAGTTGGGACCACGTATGTTGATGCCTTAGTAATAATTTTCGATAATCCCAACTTAATGGTACTTCCTAAAAGCTATGAATATCTATTACCATTAAACACTAAAATACTTCATCATATTCTAATTAGTATCATTCTCTCTAAACAATATCATTATGATGAAGTAAGTCAAATGAAACTAGGAACCATGGACTGGATTATGAAAGGATTTAACAATTGTTTTGGTTACCTTATCCAATAAAATATGATAGAAATATCTAAAAAGGACATGATGCTTCCATACGGTAATATAATACATACGATATTGCAATACCACCCAACGAAGAGGTTATAAAGCTAGATAGATTTAGCATCATAAATAAAAATCTACTTCGTCGAATGAGATATATATTTAGAAATGGTATGTGGGTTAAAATGCCTAGAAGAACCGATCCCCCTCAACCTGAACTAGAACCAGAAACACCAATCTTTAGGGGTAATCAATCTCTTCTAACTGGTCCAGGAATCATATCCAATTGAGTAAGCTCCTTCATCATCTATCAAAGACATAGAGATTCGGATGGATCGCTCGGCTCGAACATCGTCAAGATCAAATTCTATCTGAGCTACAGCAGATTCATCGACAATTTGACTCTTTGTTTAGGCATTTTTATTTTTTCACTACCTGAATGAGCATATGTATGTACTTAGAAAATGTGGACACAATTGATTCTTGTCTTGTTGTAAAACTATATTGTTATAAACACTTTATGCTACTCACCTTGATCACAATGCCACTCGCTTTGATATGTTTAACCATTAGTATCTATGACTTGATGTATTATTTAGTGAGCATTTACAAGGTAAGGGACATTAATGTTGATTGATCCTCGTTTTCGGATTTTCCTTAATCACTTAAATTCAATGCTGAAAATTGTATACAAAGTTGATATGATTGAATAACATGTTTACTTTAAAAATGAAAATTTTGTGCCTTGGTGCTAAAAGTTTCTATGATGAGCATGTTGTACTCTCATTGTGATTTCGATTCTTAATCTTTGAGTACCACGAACGCTAATAATTTTGCTTCATAATTATGATTGAAGAACCATAACAAAACCTTGTATGAATGCATGAATTTGTTGAATTTGTTTTTTCGGACTATCTTAATTCTATGATTCAATCACTTAATGATGAAAATCTCATGATATGAATTTTACTTATATGCTTCAATAACACATTGGAAATTAAGTGTTTTTGATGTAAAAATTTCCATGATGATGAGCATATTTTACCTCCATGATTGTGTTTAAAAAACTATGGTAAAATTTTGTTCAAATGCATGAATTTCATTTTTGGACTTTCTTGATCCTAACAATACTGTCTGAATACATGATTTTATATTTCTCTTCTGGACTTAATGGAGCTTTCATGAGCCTAAATGATTTTATATCAATGTATCAAGTTTATTTCATATCAATGCTCTATGATTTTTGACATATGAAAATGCATCTCTAATGGATTTATCTTTGAATTTTTAATCGAGAAAGGGATTTGATGAAATGATTCGTTCATATGGATTCCTTCTTGATGAAGGAAGATTTCCTTTTGAGATGAACACTTGCAAAGATTTAATTCACATGTATATCTTGATCTTTGTAAAAACGAAGTATGATTTAATCCCTTATCGTTTTTAACTTCATTCAAGTTAGTAGTTCACAATGGCCTTCCTCCTTGTCATGAAAAGCTATCTCAATGTCATGTTTGCTTGAAAAATTTGTATGAATAATATCTTATCGCTTATTGTTGAAAAATGACATGAATCTTTGTTCTCCTTTTTGTTGATGATAAAGGAGGAGAAATATATGATAAATTGATGAGAGAATGAATTACTATACACTTACCATATGATGAAGATTAAATATGTGATAAATTAATAATAGAATGAATTGTTATGAATACCATATTTGCATTATGATTAGATATCAAGAGCTTATATTGTAATTTTACAATATCTTAGTGAATTGCTACAATTGATATCCTTATTTGAAATATAAGACTTGAAAATGAATATCAAGTTTTCACATCATTTTCATATATATATATATATATATATATATATATATATATATATATATATATATATATATATATATATATATTATTGTAAACTTAAATTTAGACTTCGAAAGACAATATATATATTTTGGTTGTGTCTACGCTTACGTGCATGTGTGACATGACGAAATTTCCAAGTGTGGATAGACAGACTTAAGTCATTCAACTCAATGCAACTCTTTGTTCAAGCTAAACAACTTGGGAGTCCTGAATGAATATATCTATCCATTATAACTTTATTTTTTCTTCTTCTTGTTATTTTTGTTTGACGAAGGCGTCACCTATTCTAGTTTTATTCAACAGGTCACTTCAATTTTAGGAATGCCATAGAACAAGGGGTTTGAAATGGTTTGTGGAGGAGCATGAACCCTAATAATTCTTGATGAAATAAAATCCTATTTAATTATCTTGTGTTTTAATTTTTGAGATCATTGATCGCTGTTTTAGTTAATTGGAAGTGCTACGTGTACAATATACATCACGCAACTCAACTTTAAGTTTGATACTATTGGCATCCATCAAATACATTACTAATTAACGAGCAAAATTCATTATATAATAATATAATATTAAAACAAGGGTAAATGCTAAACATGATCTAATCTCTCATGACTCTACTAAATTGTGAGAGAATATTATTTATATTGACTAAATCAAAGATATTTTACCGATAAAAAAATTTACTATTGACTTCTTGCTTGATCGATGGCACCCTCAAATTTGTTTTTGCCTAGCCATACTCTTTTTTTTTTTTTTTTTTTTTCATTTGGACGAAAATATCTTCAAACTTTTACTTAAATGACTTGATCACATATATTATTTTTTAAAAAAATAGTATTAATTATCATATAATTTTTTGAAATAAAAATATAATATTAATCAATTTAAAATCACGTCATAGTGTTTTTATGAAATTTTGAGTTGATTTAATAGAAGTCGATGAAATTACTCTCAAAATTGAATTAAATTACACTCTATAACAAAAATATTCCAAATAATCTTAAAAACATGTCATAGCAACATGTGAAAGTTGACTAAATTAATTACTCTAGTTACTATATGAAAATTTGAATTAGCTTAATAGGAATTAACTCAATTAAACTCAAAATTGAACTAAATTATATTCAAGTTATACTCGATTATGAAACCTATATTGGATTTGATTTGAGGTGTTTTTGTCATAAAAAAAATATCATCACGTAAAAACAAATACAAGGGCGTTATCCAATAAAAAAAATCAATAATAAAATACCCCTCAAATGTTGATGTGATGTGCCCACACATACGATCCACGAGAGGCAACATCACAATGGAAACCTCTCTCGATGGATTCAGTCAATCTAAATAATACGACGTTAATCAATGAGATGGAAAATTTTCGAGCGATGCCAACGAGTGGATGTCGACTATTTGAACGAAAGTTGGGTGGTTCGATGTTGGATTCAGACGTCAATCAAAGAGCCTCCAATTTTGAACTCTCTCTCTCTCTCTCTCTCTCTCTCTCTCTCTCTTACGTAACATTCAGGACTGTTGGATTCTCAGACAAATTCATGTTCCTACTAATTATTTTATAAATATAAAAGAAAAAAAAGGAATTATTCAGTCATATTTCATTTTCCAAATTATTATTATTATTATTATTATTATTATTATTATTATTATTATTATTATTTTGGTCAAAATCACACGATCAGCAGCTTCACATGGTTATCGCAAGCCGTTGACTTTAAGGGCGCGTGCGAATCAAGTAGTCGAGGATCACGATGGGCCCACATTGACCTTAACCCGACACGAGTTTGGAATCGACCGAAGCTTTGACCAGGAAATTGAGGGCGGCAGTGTGAACCCGGTGGCCGCCCCGGTCCACTCCGTCTCCATCCACGTGCGAGGAAGTTGACCTGACATGGTGGATTTGTGCCGTTGATCGAGGTTTTTTGTTCTATAGAATTTTGAATCGAAATCGAATCGTTTTCGGACAGATTCTAATTTCAGCTTCGATTCTAAATCTAATTCGAAACCATTTATTTTTAATAATAATATTATTATTTTTAATAATAATAATATTATTTTTTCAAATACCCCTCCAATTAATCGTAAGTTATCGTTTTTTTGTTCTTCTGGCAAATTTGGAATCGAAAAGAAATCATAGATTTCGATTAAGATTTTAGGAACAAAAATCAAACCGTCAAAATCTGATTTTAGTTCAATTCAAAATTATCGAACGGTTCGACCCATTTCGATTGTGATTCTGGATCGATACAAATCCAATTCAAACCGAACCGCGATGAGTCTACTTGTCTTCCCTTGCGACCACCCTTCACAGCCGCCGCCCACATTCCCAATATACTATATATCTAATCATCCTGCCGAACATGATTTGATTAGCCATGCTTTGGACATCTAACACAAATGCCACCTTCCCGGAAGGTGCCCTGTGCTGCCTTTTGGCTTAAACAATGTCTTCTCATTCGGAGAATCTTAACAGAGAGGAAAAGGCAGCATTGGGCAAAGCATGTCCACCAAGAACTAGTGTAAGAAGAGTCAAGCGGTCTTCGGTCTCCATTCTTTTCTCTCGTCCATTTTCTAGGGCTTTCATTAGCCTTGAATTGACCCACACCGAGACTTCTTCTTTTCATTTGCTTAAAGCTATTAAATGACCAACCCAAGCCCATCTTCTCCGAGTCATTCATCCACCATGGTGACGACCGGGCTCTGACGTCTCCTGGATGATGTCAGTCTCGTCTCCTCCCTTTAATTCCATAGAGTTGATCTATATATACCTCACCTGTTCTTCCTGTAAGGCTTCGTGGGGATCTGTCTGTGATCCTCCTCGTATCATGGGATCGGCTTGGTTGGATCTCGACCTCAACGTTGGCTCGCTCCGATTCCCTGTCGATGCTCCGGTGAGTACACCTGTTCGACCTTAGACCAGCTAGATGATCTCGTTCCACTCTGTCGTTGCTTAGTATGTCGTTTCTGCGTGGTGTAGCAAGTGTTCCCCGTGGAATACAAGCGTGTCGAGGATAAGATCTCGATGAGAGGAGGCGAAAGAAGTGATGCTCAAGTTGAAGGTCTCGAGGCGGAGCTGATTCGGGTGACGGAGGAGAACAAGAAACTCGATGAAACGCTGCGAATCATCACGGCGAAGTACACCTCGCTTTGGAACCAGCTGAATGATCTGACGACCACCACCTCCTCTTCCGAGGGGGCGTCTCCGTCTCCCTCACCTGCAGGGAAGAGGAAGATCGAGAGCTCCGCGGGCCACACCGAGCCGGCTAACTGCAACGCGGAGTGCACGTCGGCCGAGGAGTCCTGCAAGCGAGTCAGACAGGATTGCAAACCCCCGGTCTGGAAGCTTCACGTTCGCACCAATCCATCCGATTCGAGTCTGGTGAGTTACTGAGTTCCACAGCCGTCTTCCTCGTGAGGATGTCTCGAGCGAACGTCTCACCCAAGTCTGTGCTTTGTTATGGTTCTCGAAAGGTCGTGAAAGATGGGTATCAATGGAGGAAGTATGGTCAGAAGGTGACAAGAGACAACCCCTCTCCAAGAGCTTACTTCCGGTGCTCCTTCGCGCCTGCCTGCCCGGTGAAGAAGAAGGTAAACCAAGCACCAAAACCCTAACCATCTTCTTCCCTATAAGCACTGCAAGAAGCTGATCAAGTGATGCTTACATTTGTCGTTAGGTTCAAAGAAGCGCGGAGGATCAATCCATCTTGGTGGCGACGTACGAAGGCGAGCACAATCACAGCCGGCCTTCTCAGGTCGGAGATCGCAGTGACATGGATTTCGGCAGGCCTTCGCATCCCAAGTCATCAGTGTCGGAGGAACTCCATCCAACTTTGGTGGAGCAGATGGCTCGGTTGTTGACCAAAAATCCAGCCTTCACAGCTGCTGTAGCTACTGCCATTTCCGGGATGATGCTTTAACCAAAATCCACCCCCAAAAGATGCCATGAATTCAAGGCTTCTTCTCTGTGACGCTTTCTTATAGGTAAAGGATAAATGATTTGAGCTCAGAATCTTATGATAAACAAAATAGTTTGAGATCTCTCGTGCCCTAAGCGAGAATCATACCACTAGATCATATCGTTTCTTCCTACGAAAAGAGTTGGGCAGATCACTTGTGCATTACCATGAAGCTTTCCTTTTCACTCTATAATTATTCTCGCCTTCGCTTAAACAATTAAGAGAGAAAAATGTAAATCAAGAGGTTTATTTTGATCCAAATGTCGAATATCTTACTCTGTTTTCGTTTACGAAATATAAGAAGGAAAAAAAAATCAGATAAAGAGAACAGTAGGAAGAATCACACTGTGTGTGTTATTTTATCAAATAAATATATAATTCAAATGAAAGGGAACGGAATCATTTTTGAGAATTTTTTTTTCCTTTTCCCATAAATTGCCTTTGATGGAAGTGCATGAATCAGTCCAAATAATGTAGGGAATTCCATGAAAGATTCAAGTTTTTCCTCGAGTCAACCGCGGCGGCGGATCCGGAGAAGGTCAAAATCACGTGCGGTGGAATGCGCCTGGTTGTTGGCGGCTCACGGTCAACGATTCTTTCCCCCGTCCCCGCCTGATTCTCGAGTTACGACTTAAGTCTCGACTCAAGGTCATGCGGCGTGCTTCGACATGCGGCGGGATTCATAATCAACACCCGATCAAAAACTGACACATGGACAATCCGTCGTAACTCTTACCTACTTGTCAAACACGTCACCGCCACATCAGCCACTTGATCACACACTTGTTGTGTGTTTAAGAAATAAGAATACTGGTAAAATCCTTACTATAAAATGACATACATTTAATTCACGGTAATCTGCGTGACAAGTTTGGCATCAAACCCACCACACTGTTCCATGTCGAACTCATCAGAAAAGAGAAAAAAATGATTGATTGAAGAGTTTTAAAGCAGTGAGAGATACAAGACAATGCGCGGAGCAATGGCTCACAAAAGCTAAATTGACTGTGTCCTCGCAGCTATTACATCAAGCTAAATATCTCTTTGATATCGTCGTTTACAGGGACGAGAAACACTATACAAGAATCGGGTGGTAACAAACGAAAACCTATATTTGGATCGGTCATCTGTACATACATTTCCAAATTGCTTCTTTTTCTTCAAGCCAAGCTGCACCAGAAGATACAGAACAAGAACTTAATGTATCATAGTTTGGAAGAGATGAACATGCACAATGATGCTAAAAGGTGGTAAACAAATCTACAATTTTCGCAACGACGATAGCTTCTTCTCACAACTTCTTGCTCTCGAATTATTCGTATCGACCCGAGATGTTTCCCTTTGTTGTATTCTAATGTATATCAAGAACGATCCTTGCATGTGAAAGAGAAGAATTCTTGCCAGTCTATGTGGTGTTGGCACTACCGGTTGTGGATGGTATATTCTGTGGCGCGTTCTTTGAATTGTTGATCTTCGACTTTTCATTTTCTGCTTCTTTCTGCGCCTTTTTCTTCTCCATCTCCAGTTGTTTGCAGTTCTCTTCGTGGGCGCGCACGAACATTTTGACGAAGTTGAGGAGTGTTGAGACAACTGCAAAATGAAGAGAAGAAATCACGTGTTATATATGAAGATATGTACCAAAGCTGTCTGGCTGACCAATAATAATATACGGCTAATATGCTGCGGGCAAGCAAGCATGTTCATGCAACAGGCAGCAAGTGATACCGTATGTGTAGGTATATTTCGAAACTTGCTTGGGAACTCGAAGATAAACTCGATGAACGTGAGAAGAAATTTCTTGGTTGGAATGAGATATACCTTGTTCGAATGGACACCGTGTCGGATCTTCTCCGAAATAAAGGGCTAATGCATCAGCATTTCTACCCTGTAGGTCAGATTCAAAAACAATGTCAGAAAACAAATTATAACAGGCACTAACAGATTCCAAAATCATTAGCAGCAGTAACATCGAAGCATACCACATTGGAATAAAGTGAAGTTAGAGATCGAACTTCAGCTTCGGCGACACCAAGAAACTCCTCCAGGGTCTGACAAATGTAGTTTCAGTAAGAGGGGTGGACTAAAAAAGACACACGAGAGTTTTCAATTCTTTGTCCAGAGTTCCATATTGCATCAAAGATCCTACTTGTGAGCATTAGTATGAATATGACTCGATACCTTACAGAAAATTTGTGATACAGGACCATCATTTTCTGATGCTGTCAATTCCTGTTCAACCTTCTCAAGGCCTTTGTTTATTGCTTGCATTTCTTCTGCCAGAAATTTCAGTTGCATCTGTAGAAAATAATTACTTCATTGAGTTAGATTTTGAACTTGTGAGAAAAAAAAAAAAATTAAGTGAAGAATTTTAAAAGTCCAGGAAGAAAATCAAGCTAGCAAGAAAAAAATCATTAACTTACCTTAGCTGCAAGTTCCAAGCTAACAAGATGCTTGGGAAAATCAAGAAGTTCAGGAAGTTTGTCTGCAAGAACCTGCAGGTTGATAAGGAAGAAAAGAAAGGTTTGGATAACAAAATGAGTTTTGATTAATAATTTTAGACTTAGCAACAAAAAACATAGACAAACGAAGGAGAAGCAAGTAGAAACTCATTCATGATATGCAAATGATACGTCCAGTTTTATAATGGAAGATCACATAAAGAAGCTTAATGTTCTATTTTATCATGAAAAAGGGAAACCAGAGCCCAAAAGAACAAAAAAAAAAAAAAAAAGGAAAAAAACAGATGGAAAGCTGAATTTCCAAAATATTTTCCATTATATTTTACTGAACTAGGAACCGAAAGTCAGGCTTTTCGATAAAAGATAAATCATGGCCTCTTGTCGTTGATTAAATTGACTGTATTTATAGTGAAAACCTAAGCACCACATGCCCATGACTATATAATGAAGTATCAAATCTTATTTTACTGCAACATTTTACGACCAAAGTACATATAATTAAACTGATTTTTATATACATAGACAAACTTGGATGAAATAACGAGAATTTCTTAAACTTTGTCAAAAGAAATTTTGTCAACGATCTTAAACCATATCGATCCCAGTCAAACTGATATATAAGCTATCTTTTGTGGAAGAAATAAAACCTCGTTTCTGATAATAAGCTACCTTGCACAAATAATGCATGAGAGTCATCCTGTTGTTGCGTGCACGTGTGTCAGTAAGTTTGAGAAGGCTATCCAACCTAAATCCAACGGCAGAACCTGCAAACATAGGGTAACATATACAGCAAACATGTGAAGTATCACATAATATGCATGAACAAAAGCATCTTAGATGGAAACATAAAAAGCTTGTTTTGGTAGAGAAAATTAAATAGCTCACATCTGAAGCATCAGATGGTGTCTAATTAATTTTTTATTAAAGTAACTGAAGCAAGAAGTAAAAACATATATCAAAACAAACTCAAAATTGAGAATAATATTAAGGAATTTGGAGCATTTGAGTATGATTTTTAGTCTTCAAAACTATGAATTAAAATACTTCTAAAAAAATATCTAAAGCATCCAACATAATGATCAAGTCAATGGAACTAAAACCCAAAGGCTTCTGGAGTAACAGATATGTCCTTACATCAGTATCTCATCATATCCTGTAAGATAGGACTCTATGGCCACTGCAATTGTCCCGTCTTATTCTCCAATCCTCTAATTTAAAACTATATATCAGACCTTAACTATCAAACAGCAGATTCCAACATCCAAGGAGAGGTTTTCACAGAGCAGCTTAGATTGCATTTCTAACAGGCAGTAATGAAGATAACTGAATGTTATCAAGCTGGTACCCCATCCCAAGCTTCTCTAGTGAAGTGCCAGTGCAGAATCCCATGATCTGCACATAGCCGTCAGGAACAGTTGGGTTCTAGGCGACTTTCAAAAATCCATCAACCAAAAATATATTGTCTAAATACTGTGTAGGAAGAAGCTATGACAACATATATTCCAAAGTAGATGTGTAAATTCACATATAAGATATGTTTGTGGATATAGCTTTACTATTACAGTCACCTATGAACATAATAGCCATAACAAAATTCTTGTGAAAATTCAGTCTTAAGAACTGAAATCAGTGGAGTGATGGTATATATTGTGGCCAAGGAAAACCAAAGCAGAAAGTGGAAAGTAAATTAAAAAAGGATATATGGACACAACAAAATACAGAAAGGCATACGGAAACATAAGCAAATCAAATACCAATAGCTTCCACAGAAATCCGTGTCTTTTGTCCATGTTATAGAGAAACTTTTTTTTGGTTTACACAACACTTATAGACCAACCGTTGTTGTCTAAGAAAATTCAAATTCATGTCTATGATGTTTTTAAGGAGCCATTTCATTTCATGACAAAATTCTTGTGATCTAGTACCTTGTATCATTTTATTCCAAAAGCATATACAACTCTCGGAGATAACTGATATCAGCCAGTTGTATGAAAATCAAGATAAAATAAGGTGGCTAATGAACATAACAAATCAATTCTAGAACAGTATTGCTTTGCCCAGTCCATGATCTCCACGGTGGTCTCTTCAGTTTGAGATAGCTTACAAAATTTAATAGCATATGAAGATGACATCAACTGTCATCAACCACAACAATGTCTACATCTTCTCGCAACCTGAATTTCACCTTTGTACATATTCTGATGCTAACAGTGGTTTAGAGGAAATCAAGAACCACCATTTTCTGCCTCATTGAGCACATATTGGTATAAAATTATCAGATGAAAATGTAGCTTCTGCACATAGTTTTCACAAAAACCAACATACCAAATCAAATCAAATAGATTACGTGAATGCATGTTTGTAATTGAGATTATTCCTCTTGATAAAAAGGATATATTTGGTACACGAGACTCTCCCCCAATGCAAAGTTTAGAGAGGGTCAATATATTCAGTCTTACCTTGGTACATTGTTCTTACAATCCAATTATCTCATAATGTTTATAATTGGGATTCTTATTCTTGATATATAATGAAAAATAATTATCTCATTAAAATTGTTCTTACAATCCAATCAAATAACGCTTCCTTACATCATAGTCCTTAATCTGGTTAAGAGAGAATCGACCAATTGTTACCATACCAATTCATATTCATTGGGCTGATATTACCTAAGTTTTCTTGTAGTTCGAAATTATAGTCCAACAAAGTTTCCTGGTAAATAATCTTGGGAAAATAAATATGAACCAATTTATGTTTTACAGTTAGGAAAGGAATGAACGAGTAGCCAAGTATGTACTTACGAAAAAAGAGGTAACCAAGGATGTGTGTGCTACCTTCTTCAACTTTTACTGAATTTAAAATCATCTAGATTATGTGATATATAGCTCTAGGGTAATCAGATGGGAATCTGTATTTTCTTTATATAATGTGCTTAGATTTAGTATCCTACAGAAGATGCAAGGTCAAGACTATCAGCATGCAAGGACAACGTTGCTTCACATGATAGGTATTAAGTGAAACATCATGTGTTTCTGAACATGAAATGATCAATTGTATAATAAGAGCAAAGATGATGTAAAAATCCACAATGTGTAATTTTGACTCACCCCTGGCAGTTCCCTGGTTTAATGCATTTCCCAAAGAAAGAATGGTCTTCATAATTCTTTTCAATTTAACAGAACTTCTGATCTGAGAATGGAAGAGATATATAGTAAGCTATGGAATCTCAGAACCAGCTAGTTCACTGCCAAGATAGTCAAACTGCAAACTGAAAAAGGCAAAAAATGGACTACCTCTTCTGCAGCAGAGTTGACAATGTTCAGGCTAGCTTTGAGGTCAGCAACCTAGTAGATAAAATATGAAGAAAAATAATTCCAAGAAACATCCTCAAATACATCCAAAGGAAAAACATGAGATTATCCAACCTGTGATTGGAATTGGATTTTAAATGAGAACACTCTTAGCTTGGATTCCACCCGTGGTACTTTCATCAGCTCCAAGAAATACTGGTTAAAATCAGGGGAAAGACAAACAAACAAACAGTATTATATATCACAGATTGTTTTAGGTGCCAATCACAATTCAATTCCTAATCTCAACCATTATATTTAAGCAAAAGATTAAATATTTCTTTAAATCGATCTTCTGAATGTTGATGTAACAGCAAAAGAACTTGATTTAGAAGAAATTTGCAAACGACAAACAAAAATTCCTGATGATTGTTGCACCAAGACTACTAATTTTCGTGGAGGATCTGTGTCAACTTGATCTATCTTCTACTTCAAAAAATTGCAGCAAAGAATCAAATTGAACTTGTTTACCTGCTCACATTTCCCTAAGTTTTCTTTATCTCCATTGTATCCCTAATAATTACAGGAAAAAAACAAGTTGAAGCATAAGAAGCAAAGAAATGGGAAAATATATTGCCAAGGGAAAATAAAAAAAAGAAGCAAAATAACATATAACAACCTTGAGTAGTTCCATTTCCTCCTTTGTTGGGCAAAACTTAATGAGGTTATCAACCTGATCAACATCTAAAATGGAATCGTCAAGGGTAAGAACTGAACTCTGTGAACAAAATCAAAAAGCAATCAGGACCATACTTAATGCCATAACCCAGGATCAAGAAACTAATGAAGAAATGTTTAGCGAATATTCATCATCTAGGAAATTACTACCTATATATATAAGCCATTAAAAAGTTAATTCGAAACTTACCTAGTTAGGATTTAGTCCCATTAAAAGAAAAAAAATGCTGCTTAACATAAACTTGTCTCATCTAGACAAGTGACTGAAAATTTGTCAAAAATAAAACAAGAGGATGAAAAATCAATCTACACTTTTATATGACAAAAATACATCAAAAGTAAATGTTTAAGAAGAAGGTAAGCTTCAAATTTTGAAGAAACAGCTGCTATGAAACTAACCAGAAGTCATCTGCTTACCAGTAAATCATTTAGTGGCATCTTAACCTTTGTAAGCATGATTTCGCAATTATTAGCTCGTCTAAGATCAATCTGCAAGTGCAAGTAATGTAAATAAATTATGAGACATGTTTGAGCTTGTATATGATCACATTAAAAGCACGTATATGCCCTCATATTATATTTTTGCCATCAAAGTTATTTTAGTTTGTTCAATGGCTCTTTTTTCATTTCAAAATGTTCAAATTTAAAATTTCCTGTTTTATCCTCTCATATGAAGATTTATATCCACAACAAATTAGTTACAACAATTGAATTTAGTTAAGAAGGAAACCAATGAATCCTTAACTAAAAGAACAAATCATATATATACACAAAATAGGCCACTGATATTCCTAGAGAAGCGCATTTGTGATACTCCACCCCTATGTAAGAGAAATTTTGACTTGGTTTATAAGACTAAATGAATATGCTATCATAGTCTATGGCCTAGATATTCTGGGCCAAGTGGTTCATGCCTATCAAGTTAATGGGTCAAATAGCCAATACGGCTAGGAGTGAACATTTATCTTCTCTTGAGTTCCATGTTGATCCACAAATCCTGATTACTTTATTTCAACATATTTAACAATGATGTGCTGAACTAAGTAGAAGGAACAATTGTTGATCTCAAGTACTCTTAAAGATCACTACTTTGCTGATTTCTGGAGAGCCTGCAAATGGCTTCTCTAGGAAACTAAAGTTGGTTTCTTGAGAAGAGGTTTTCTTCATTTAAAAGAACTCAACCCTTACTAAAATACTTGATGTTGAATTTGCTAGCAATCTCATCTCTTATGCATAATAAAATCTTTATCCTCTTCTTGCAAATATTTTTTAAAGCATTTGCATACAATGATTGAAAATGATGCCAAAAGTACCAAATTTCATTTTCTACATAATCTAAAAAAAGATATCAAAAACACTTTGATACAAGATCTAATGAGAGTATTATTTTTAGTAGACTGTATCCAACCCCACATATAGCCATAGTAACCAACAAAAATGGAAACAAAAGGACACCTCACTTTGCCAAATTTGAAATGTGAAGGCCACTCAAACTTACAGGCAGATGAAAAATAAGAACTTCATGTGGAAAACAAAAGAATACACTAGAATCACCATTAGGATCTTTGTTTTGATGCATTCACCAAACTATCATATGGAGGGGTATGTTGTGTTGCTTTAACAATCACCATCGCCACCCTAAAAATATTCTTAAAGATACAACACTTTTGACTTCTTCAGGATTAAGAAAGCAGGCAACTATGATTTCAAACTTTCCATCGAGTCTCATTAGGGGCTTGGGTTTTCAATCCTCGCAATCTCTAAACAATTTTGCCTCCAGAATTCACCATGTTTTCTCTCTGTTAGAGACTGAGAATCCTAGGTGTTGACTCTAATCATAATCTGAGTATTGTTCATCATCTTTCTGCAGACTGACATTTGGAGCAAGCTGGCAAGAAAGATAAGTTGAGCCGTCTAAAATAATAGAACCTGGCATTTAGGAACATGTGTTGGTCCATACAAACGAATGTTTTCTAACAATCATGCAACAATTTGAAAATTTTATTCTCTTCATTTAGATCACTTGGATCAAATGCAGGCCCTAGTCTTCTTCAGAGCTTTAGCCTTCCTTCCAGTACTATGAAGAGAATTGTTAACACAAGTACGCTATGAATAACTTGTCTAAGTTTGTCTTTCATCTTCTGGGTGTCAAATGTCCAAATTCTAACTAATCCTTTGGAATTTTGAAGTCTGCTTTCGATTCTATATTTTACAAACCGTAGTCAAATGAAAGATGGAAGGGAACAAAATCATCTTAATTCCTGTGAGTTGATCCTTTCAATATACAGTATGTGCAGAAAATTAAGCTTAAGAGAGACACCAATTCTAGAGCTGTGAATTAATTTAAGTTGTCATATGTAGAATAACCAAAATTATGGACATACCCATTTCCCCAAGCTGTTAATGTAGGCATATTATGTATTAGTGGTTCTTGTGATAATTCACAGAAATAATTAAATATCCTAACATCATGAACTACAATAGTTTCTCATGGAAAGGTTAGTTAATGTTAATGAGATTGAAACTCCATAAAGAAAGAAACGAAATGAATGGATGACTCAAGCATCGGATTCAAAAGAAAAGCTAAGGCTATCAGATAAACTGTGACTAGCAGATGGCTATATAACAGTAAAATCTACATATTTTTCTCTCTGAACTTACAAGAAATCTTTACCAGATGAACTTTGTCAGATTTTGGACCCATGGAACCACTGGATTTGGAACCTAAACGCCGAAGTTCAGAATTTGGAACTGCAGCTGAAAAGAGACTCTCAAGCTCAGACATGTCGAACTCTGGCGCCCTAGCACAAAAAAAAAAAAAAAGCAAAAATGTAAGACAAATTTTTTAAGAAGGTAAAAACTTCACAAAGTAAAAATGGATGGTCAAATACTTCAAGCATTCATCACAATTTTGTGACTCCGCCCATAGGCTTCCTTGCACTGCTCTTGTTACTTTGATCCAATGCAATGGCTTCAAATTAGCCTTTCTAGATAATGCTTGTGCAGTCTGCATTCCCCTGTAATTTGAAGTTGGTGCCAAGATGCGTCCTTTCCCACCTGGTGGAGCATTCATGCCATTTGGGGGTGGCGGAGGTATTACCTCAGAGTTGGTTTTCTTACCTCCAGATGATTTAGGAGCAGTAAGGCTCCCCAAGGAACTTGAAGGTGCAGGAGGAGGTGGTACAGGTGGGGCAGATGATGATTTGGTAGAATGTTGTGATGAAATATTAGGTGGTGGAGGTGGAGGTGGTGCTGAGCTTGCAGCTGCAGGACCAGGCAGCGGGGGTGGGGGTGGAGGAACACCTGCTCCTTCAGTTGCATTTCTCACAGGCATTAAGTTACTTTGGGGACTCGGGGACGCCATCAAGGGTGGTGGAGGAGGTTTAGGTACTGACTTGCCTGCCATGTTGCTTGAGACTACCTGATGTGCAACTGGAGCAGAAGCAGGTTTTTCCAAGCCAGCAGAGACAGAGGCGGATGATGTTCCTTCAACGGGAGGAGGAGGAGGAGGAGGAGGAGGAGGAGGAGGAGGAGGATGTGAAGTTGGTTTATCATTAGCCTGTGAAGAAGTTCCATGATGAGAAGGTAGGGGAGGCACGAAAGTATGTGGTGTTGGAGTTGAAAGCTCTGGAGCAGGTGATGGGGGAACTTCTGGAATCGAGCTTTCAGTTGTCAAAGATGGAACTTCCGCTACTGCTGTTGGTTTGAGAGTTGTTTCAGCATCACTTTCAGCAGCAGCAGCAGGAGGGAGAGGGGACAGAGGAGGAGAAGGAGATGCATGTGAAGTATCTTTTATGTGACTTGCTGAAGATGTCAATAGCTGTTCTGACGACTGGCATTGTGATAATTCCGAAGAAATATTGGATCCAGAAGCTGAACTGGTTGGAAGAGGTGAAGCTAACATTGTTGTCTGAGTTACTTCAGAGCTTTCAAATGCAACATGGTCATGAAGCGGAGTTATGACTCCAAGAGATGAAGGTGAACTATGATATCTAGAAACAGTTGCATCAGAGCCCGGCACTTGCGGAGAATCAGAAGAAAAGGCAGGAGTCGATGGAGATGCTGGAATTTGTTCTATCCGAGAAGGGCATTGTGCTGACATCTGCGGACCATCCAGTTCGACATTTTGGCTTTCCGTAATCGAATCAGAACCCTCATCAAGTGGAGCAGACTGCTCCTTGGGAGAAGAAAGTAACGATTTCTTGTTTCCATCATCATCGGTTTCTCCCAACTGGAGTTCGTCACGAAGCACATCATAGCTCGTCCTTTTCAGCTTAACATCAGCGTCGAACTTTTGCGGAGACATTGCGTCCAACTTCTCTTGCAAGTTCTTGGACGAAGATATCTGCTGAAGAACTTTCGTGGCAGCATCCACATTTGTTTCCAGCCAATCCCAATTGTTGAACAGTTCTTGCACTTTGGCAAATGCTTCAATTGGAAGGCCATCTTTTTCCTCACCACTCGTCAATTCTGAAGATATAAGTGGATCAGCCGCATCCATCTCTGAAAGAAGAACCTTTTCACCGAAAACTAAAGTCAGCATCAGTACAAATCTGGTTCTTCCGATTCATCGAAGAACAGGGCAAAGAACATACCTCGACCCTGAAATCTTTAGGAAACCGATCTTTGGCGTCCCACAAGATGTCAATGGCATCACGATCTAGCATCAAAATGTTAGACCTGATGAAGGCTGTATTGAACATGACCCTGAACATCATCACTTCCCGGATTAGATCTTCATCCAAGCTGATGCACTCAAGTACGATATCTCCTTGAATATGGCAATGAATGTCGATCTTGACCAGTTCACAGTCTTCCTGCAATTTGTGAACAGAAGCACATGGCATTACACTCCATAACATTGTATCACTCGATTGGAAAAAAAGGTCTGCATTCACCACATTCTAAGCTTTCCAGAGAAACATTCATTTCGATTTTTAAGAGAAGATTACATTTAGAGAGGAACAAGATCATTTACCTGTTTGAAAAACCGAACCAGTTTGCTTTTCTTTGGTGTTGAGAATAGAACTTTCGGAGTCTGATCAGAAGCAATGAAGGGATCCTGGCCATAAATTCGAAATATTGGCCTGCATCCACCTGTTCCATTGAGGTCAGGAATGAACCTAAGGATTATACAGTCCAAAGTAAGAGCTCGGTCAAGCGGAGGCCATTCCATGGCCACATTTCTCCTTGATATATAATGCAGGTATCTCAGTTGGGAAGGCAGCGGATTCAGCGGCGACAGCAGCTGCAAGAGCTCACGGGGGGCCTGCTTATAGATCATGTCCAGTGTCCTCTGCTCGCCTGTGTACTGCTTGTGGTAAACCAGAAGCGCCGCCAACATGAAAGCTAGGACCGGCCATCCTCCTCGATCGCAGTGCATCAACAAGAGGTTCTGCTGACCCAACGAGAGCCAGCTCTCGCCTGACCTCAAGAAATGGTGGATCATTTCCATTGTGAGCAGCGGGCATCCTTCATACTGCCGTGGGTAGTCCATCACAAGCATGTCATACTCTGACAAGACGCTAGAAATCTGGCTTTGGCTCTCCCCCTCTCGGAAGTTGAACACCATGAAGGAGGCATCAGGGTACTGTTCGTGGAGCTGTGACACAATGCCTCCCATGTACACCCTGTATTCTTTTTCTTCCAAGATATCAGTCGTGAAACAGCAATCGAACACTGCAACCATTTTATAGAAGCTGAATCATGCAAACTGGAAACTAAATCCTCTATTTCATCGAGGCATTCAGATCTATAGGTTTTCCCATAGAAACTATTAAATCTATTTCATCGAGCAGATGGCTATTGGATCTTTCTACCACATGTTAGTAACCACCCCGATCAAAATTTAGGCAAAACGAAGCGCAGATGAACGATTAGCTATAAGTGGGCGGATTCAAGCCCATTGCAGTTATGCATTTGGTGCAACCGGGTGCACCTCCCGATTAGTATTTGACGAATAATTACAAGTACGAAAAAAGTTCGATATTTGATCTCGAAGCGCCAAATCGCAGGAAAATCACACAAACTAACATCAAAAAGTCCAGAAAAATCACTCGATTTCGCAGCGTTATTGAAGAAAATAAGGGTTTGGAGAGATCAGAAGCATACCATAGACTCTTTCGGAAATCTCCAGAAGCCCATCGGGTGGCTTGCGGTAAAAGAACTTGCGAAACATCGCCATCGTCAAGATCCAGACGAATCAAACAAAAACGCCAACGCAATTAACCAGGCGGGCAAAATCAAGAAACCTTACGAGGAAGGGTCTCGGAAACATTGGAACGACCGGGGGAAAGGAGGAAAGGCGCATGAAAGCCCTCTCTTCCGAGCTGATATTGTGTGGATTCGAGAACAGACCATGGATTTCGTTGCAACATTAAGGAATCGCATGCGCTTCTTCTTCCATGTTCCTCTTATTGTGATCCCTCCTCGTGGCGGACACGGAGGAAACAGGAGAAGACGATCTTTTGCGACTGATCAGCGTCTAAAAATCACATTTTAAGAGAAAGAATGCGTTGTTAGACTAAAAAGAATGGGGAAGATGGTTAGATCTAGGATTCAGCAAACCGCCTCCTCTGTCCCTTTCTTTTGCCTTGGCTCGAGGACGACGTGTGGAATTCTTCCTGCTTGCTCTCATGCTGACGATATTTGCACGCCCTATTTTTCGTCTCCACCCTTTTTTTTTTATTTTTTTATTGGCTTTCACCGTTAAATATAAAAGATAATTATTTTTCGTGTGTTGTATACTCGTATTTATATCACGAGAAAGGCTTTGACCAAATAATCATATGTATTTTGAGTGCCACAAAGGAAAAACTGTGGTTTTCTGAACAATTGAACCTATTCTTCCATGATATAATGTCAAATAAGCTTGAAATTTTACAAAATAGAATATCAAAATCTAAATATCGATATTAATAATCAAAATATCAATAGATAAACTTAATTTTTGGGGATTGGGAGATCAAGTGCATAAGTATACACGTACACGTGGAACTGTGTTGTCGACACGTGATAAAAACGGGGGTGGGTTTAGAAACCGTCTCTATTCGTTGCCTTCACGAGGGAGTGAACTGACCTGGTCGTTACGGCACGTGTGCCGCTCGTGCGGCGACAGAAGTGGCCCTCCTCCTAAGATTAATTCTACTAATATGCGAACATAACGTGACTGAGTAAGTGATAAGTAGATAGGATTATTCCAATAATTAAGATTAAGATTTTTAACGGTCATGTTAGCACGCTCAATACATGTTAATACTTAATTTCTAATTGTGATAGCTCTAAACCATGATGTGTTGGAGGGCTTGAATGTAACTAATATTAGATCAATCTTAATATAATTGTTAAATCATCGTGAGTGAGCTCGATTGATTCACTATTGTGGGTTCGTGATGATTCCTTTTTGGTTGACGTCGAGAGCAGGCATTTCGGGAAGGTTAAAGGATTCTGTAGGGAGAGACAGTTCACCAGGAACAGCCTAGTATTCGAACAATGAAGCTTTGTTAGGGAGCTGGGCGGTCTCCTATGCTGAGTAGCCTCCTGGCCATACCTCTGGGCTCCATTGATGATCCTACATAATAGGTCTACGTCGAGGGTGTCCCAACTCGACCCCTTTAATACTTAAGTCATGAAAACGAAGAGGGAGAAAGACAACAGTATCATCAGCATAAATGAGGAAGTAAAGAGCATTTTTCGTTTACTTGTCCTGGATCTTGGCTTTTATACTTGGGCGCAATGTCACGGACAAACTTCTAAATAGGATATTTGATGTAATACTTATGTATGCCCGTGTTTTTTAGTATGTTCATACTTTGTACAACATGTAGAGGGACGACCGAAGGCTTAATAGTCCAATTTTAGTTAGGTTGGTGGCCGCTTTAGGCTTGTAAATAAAGATTGTGTCATGTGGACACGTGTGAGAGATTTTCGATCTATAATTGATCATTTTACCCTTTGTTGTGCAACTATTCGAAGCTTGTAAAGTGTGTTTGTAATTTGCATTGTCTATGAAGTGTTTTCGGAAATATTTGTTTGTGGATCTCGAATGAGGCATTTTCTCTAACCCGTTCTCTCTTTTGTGGATCCTAAGGGACATGAGAAGCTTCGGGGAGGTTGACCTTTGTGGACGGACACGCAACGATGTCACACGACTTAGGCAAAACCAGCTAAGTCCGTGACAATTGGGTGGAGCAAACAGGTCTTCGTCAAGGCCCCCCTTACCTTAGGTGGAAGAGGTATTTAATATGTGTAGCTTGTCGACATGTGCCCCTAGGAGTGGCGCTTGGGGACTATCAAGGTGACGCCTTCGATCTGGCTTCCTCGCTTCTTTAGGTTAAGCAGGGCATGGTCCCTATATCATCCATCTGAAAGAGAAGGCTGGTGAGGTTGAGCTATGTTGCTGACCATTAATGCATAGTTAGATTCTCTTTCCAAGACGTGGGATTAGTGAGGAGTGGGTCTTGCAGGCCCATTTCGAAAAGCTGAGGTAGGCATCATGACCTTTTGTTGACGATTGTAGGGAGTAGGTGGTTCCTAAGCTTTTGCTTAGGTATTGCTTATGTGGCGGGGGAAGCTGGGGAGTGCTAGGATTATCTCTATCATTCGTCCTCTTGGAAAGGCATTCTTCGAAGCATTGAATGAAGGTTTTAAAGGACATCGCTTTCCCTGCATGGTGATGTGAACGTTGTTTAGCTTCGAGTTTATTACTAGTGCTAGTCATAGGCATCTTATAAGCCAATCACATGAGTAATGATACGTGTGACATACCATATAATTTTTTTTACTTATTATTATTATTATTGGTATTTTTTTCACTTTCTAATGCATGCTTGATATATTATGATGTCGTTGGATCTGCGTAATTAGAATTAGATCATAATAATGAGACCAATTCGTATATAAACACAAACCCTAAATATTCCTGATCATAGGTTACTCGAGGGGGATTTCAAGATAACCGAACAGACCAGTGTACTATATACACATCCATATGATGAAGACAGTTGATTTCACAGCTACTTGTATGGAGGCACTGTGAATATAGTATAGATGCTCATTAGAGAATGAGTTCACAAAATGATTTACTCATTGAATGCTGGATGGTTAATGATATATTAATGTTAGACATCAATTTCGTAGTCCTAGTTGTGTGTTTGACCTTAGACTTGAGACACCAAGGATATCATGAATGAGTACTATACTCTTTGATACTGGACTTATATGTCTAGAAGTTCTAGATCTAGCACAACCGGTCATCAGGAGTGGTAGCCAACCTTACGAGGGTGATTGAGTATTGATAAAGGATCATTTGCTCTTGGTGTCATGAGAGGAATGTCCAATGTGTTCTTGCTTAAGCAAATCCTTGGCTTTGGTTATTCAGATTGAGAGAGAAAAGAATTCTCTGGGAGAATCTAATTAGAGAGAGGCTCGAGTAGATTCTATATGAGCTTGACAATACCATACTCGATATATAGTTTCTAAGATATTAGATGGATAAGGGACTATAGAGACATGGTAATTGAGGGCAGATAGGTTCAATGGATTAGATCTCCCTATATCGTTTAAGGACTATGGCCTAGCACATCTATAGTCGATGAGTTGAGTGAGTTATTATAAATATAATAATTCATTGAGTCAAAAGGAGTTCTGATAGGTGTCACTCACCTCCAGCTCGATATTGGGCTTAGAGGGTCAGATATATGGTAGATGTTGCGACAAGTAGATGTTTGGATATGAGATATCTATCGAGCCTAGTATGTCCATAGTCGATGAGTCGAGTGAATTATTATGGAGATAATAATTTATTGAGTCAGAGGGAGTTCTGATAGGTGCGACTCACGACCAACTTAATATTAGGCTTAGAGGGTCACATAAATATGGTAGATGTTGCGACGAGTAGAGGTTTGGATGTGAGATATCTATCGAGCCCCTATTTTATTGAATATTCAATGAGCCCCTATTTTATTGAATATTTAATAAACCCCTGTATTATTAGATCTTTTTTATGAGACCCAATAAGAGCAAATAATGATTATTGGATAGAGATCCATTAATCTAAGAGGTTAGGATAGTTGGATAAAGACTATTAATCCAAGCGACTATGATAGTTGGATAAAGATCAAGTACTCAATAGAGCAGGATCCATTATGATTAAGTTGACAATGACATCTATAAATAGGAGAGAATCAAAGGGGTCATAAGCTAGACTTAATTCGCTACCACCTCCTATTCTCCTTCTTAGCCGACAACCCTCTTGGTGGTGCAAGATAATAGCAAGAAGGGGCCAACCCTTCTTGATCACTACTAGCGTGTAGACTACGAGGATTCACGCTGCAAAAGGAGCATCGCTCCCTCATCTACTGTGTAAATCACTGCTAGAGAGGAGAACATTTGACATCCTTTATCTACAAATTTGGATTTATGTTTTCGGGGATATACCACCTCCCCTAGGTAAAACATCTCACACATGTTACATGGTTTTTTGATTTTGTAGTTTTTCACGGACTAACCATCACACAATGACCGGATATTATTCTTTGGGAAACTAGTTTTGTTTGTTATTCTTCTCCTACACATGTGCCCAAGGTTTCCCAACAGTGGTATCAGAGCTAGGTTTGATGTTTTATCGTCAAAATATTAGTGCAAGACATAGGATGAAGGGCAACAATTGTTGCTACCCTACAAGTTGGCTAAAGGCTGCTTGCAGCCTTGGCAAGAGCAAGGGATGGTGCTCTTGGACTGGCTGTGAGCCACCATGCGGTCAAGGAGCCTTGGCCACATGGGGAACCCTAGTAGCTAGGGTTTTCTAGCCAATTGTGGTGACTGTACGACCAGAGATTTCTGGCCGTAAGGGGTAAGTTGGTGGCTAGGATTCTTTTTCGCCCATGGATAGCCTTGCAGCCAAGGAATCTTGGCTGCAAGGGAGACCTTGGTGGCTAGGGTTTCCTAGCCACGTAAGGCAGCCCTACGATTAAGGATTTCTAGTCGGACGGTGGATGTGAACTGAATTAGTGCTTGACTTGAAAGCGTGTTTGTAAGCATAGTGAAAGTAATAAGTAAGAAATCAGTTTGCAATATAAATAAAAAGTATAAAAGACGGGGACCTGTAACTAGTAGTGCCTTAGAGGGCAATGCTTAGGGACTATCGGGGATATACCTCCGGTCTGACTTTCTTGCTTCTTTAGGTTAGGCAGGGTGTATTCCCTTCATCGTCCATCCGAAAGAGAAGGGTGGTGAGGTCGGCCATTAATGTGGAGGTATATTCTTTTTCCCAACTGCAGGATCGATGAGGAGTGAGTCTTGCGAGCCTATTTCAGGAAGTCAGGGTAAGCGACGTGACATTCCACTAGCGAGTGTAAGGAGTAAGTGGTTCCCGAGCTTTTGCTTAGGTATTACTTATGTGATGGAGAAAACTAGTGACGTAACAAGATTGTATCGTTTTAAGAAGAACCTACTCATCTAATCCTTAAAATCTATTAATTTTGTTTTGCACTCTTGACGAGAGACTCAAATGAAAATATTATAAATCTGCTATTATAATATATAAAAAATTTCATGATCTATGTTAATCTTATGGGGTATAAAATTTTATTCTATTGAACGATAAGCCACGATATCAAGATAATGTCATCCGTGTTCTTATTAGATACAGGTAAGAAATCATAATTAAATATTAGAGATTAAAACTAAGTATATCTCATTTTAGAATCTCAGGATTTTGTGATGATATGATAAGATTTTCACCATCTGAATATTATTGGTCAGAGTTGTTAACCACACACTGAGTAGAAAATTCTTTTTGGTTTTTTAAATTTAATGGTAACATAGTACTTACGTGATACAAAAGGAAGCAGAAATAAATTAGAACCATGCATTGAAAATTAAGCCTTAGTAATATTTATGTTTATTTTGTTTTCCATTTACATCCTAAATTGAGTTGAACGATAAAAAAAAATACATGTTAATTCTGAAATTTAAACAAATGTAGTTCAAACACGTGACAAAAGTTTTGTTTATACACATTGAAGTACTAAATTATTATTCAACTTTATCATGTGATGTCTAAAATCAAAAAAGAAAAATAAACGATATCTTTCATAGGTCTACCCATATGATGAGGATCCATGACAAACTGTTATAGATTGTTCTTTCCCTTTTGTTGCTCATGTAGACGAGAGATTAAAAGGAGATTATTAAAGATGGTTAGATGATACCTCTATATAAAATATTTTATAAAATATTCAACCCATTTTATGATAAGCTCGTATTCAAGAGGAGTACAATGGGATTTATTTTTTTTACTGACATCCATATTTACACACATCAAGTTATTAAATTGGATGTCAAAGAGATCGGATCGAGAAATCTCTTTGACTCGATTTTCGTATAACTAGCATCTCGGAAGTATGACATTTAAACTTAGAGGTACCGTGAATTATCCTACCATTATGAACCATATCGAACTAACCCAAACATCAACGAATATTATACTCCATACATATATACCGTTGAACAAAAGATGAAGAGAATATTAATCGTTTAAATTTTGTTGTCTAACTTGTGAGCTTAAATTCAACAAATAAAAATATTTAAGTTTTATTATATTTTCGTTAAATAGTTTTACTCTTGTTTCCATGGATTTGTCGCTTTAATTTTCGTGTTATTGGCGACCAATCAGAGCAAAGGGACGAGAGAAGCGTAGTGCCAAATGTCTCAACAAATCGCGTCGCGCCACATCATCAGAATTACCACGTGTTCGTGTATAATTTGCCGAAACGCATTCTTCGACGTGGCCCAAGCATCGCTGGATCCACTACAAATGCGTTTGGAACTGATCGCCAGCGGGAGACCTACTCGACGACCGGCGACCTCACGGCTGCGAGCAAAAGAGACTGCGATCGCCAGAGAGAGAGAGAGAGAGGAGAGAGAGAGAGGGAGACGATGCCATCACCTCCTACTCCTGTAAGGCTGTAACCGCTCTGGAGGGCCGCCAAGAGCGAGCAGCCGTGGCTCCGTCGGGGCATCAGGGCCTCTCCCGCCGCAGGATCCCGTCCTCCGCCTCCTCTGCCGCGCCGCCACCGCCGCCTGCTTCCTTCGATCCCGAAGACCTCCCCTTCTGGCAGCAGAATTGGTTCCTGTTCCTCCTCCTCCTCATGGCCTTTTCTTTCTTCGCCGTCGCCGTCTTGCTCTACCTCGGCCTCGAAGTCCCCGAGGGCTCCCCCGCCCCAGCTACCGCCGCCCAAGAAGGCGTCCAGGTCGGTGGATTTTATCCGAAACCCTAGATCGCTTCATTGATCATGCATATATCCTTTTCCTCATACTTCGTTTTTTTTTTTGTTTCGGTAGATCACATATGGCAGTGTGATTAAGCTGATGCACGATAGGACGAAGTTTCGACTGCATTCACACGATGTGCCGTATGGCTCCGGGAGTGGACAGCAATCCGTCACTGGATTCCCCAATGTGGATGATTCGAATAGCTATTGGGTACGTGTTATATTTGTTAATTGAATCTTAGTTTATTTTCTTTCTTATATTGTCAATTTTTTAATGTCATCTTCGTGGAACGTGAGATTGAATGTCACTTTAGTAGACAGGATTTATTATTTTCTGTTATGATTAAGCATGTGTATCATGACATACAAATTAGAACGTGAGATTTGCAACACTTCGGGAAATGGCTTAAGTATGGAATTTGATTTTTTTGTTGGGACTTATGACTTTTATTGTTGTTGTTGATAAAACATGACTTTTTGCAAATAGAAACTAGTGAAATGTGTAGATTGTTAACTTTGTATCTAAACTTAGATATGCATTCGATAGGGTTATCAGATTTTTATAGACATATATACTATCCTATGTTACTTTGTTGATTTCTCCCCCTTCTTTTGTGCTTCCTTTTCATCAAGGAAGGGGGTCATTTCACATGGAGAATAAATTCGAGGTCTCGCATAAATTTAGTGGAAGCAGTCACCTAATAATCTCGTTATCTTGAAATTCTCTTTTTCACCATTCCCCATCAACGTTTCTGAAGAGGGCTAGCACAGCTGGGTGGCTCATGATTTAATCTCTCTTCTTTCTTGTTGTCATTTACTATTTGTTTATTGTTTCTTTTTTGCATTCGTGATTTTTTTATCATTGTTCAGCTCTGTTGGATTTTACTTTACGTACAAGTACTACAATACATTCTAGTTGTTTATCGAAAATGTATCATTTTTTTCTTGATAGTATTTTTGTGTAGGGATTTTGAGCGATGAACAATGAATATATCATTCATTCTTTAGTCACCTTTAATTTGGTGCATTTGTTTGAGATGGATGATCAATTTTATTAGCAAAGATAGTTGACCAAATGATTTCCTTGTTATAAGTTGGAAGCTGGATGTGCTGCAAACAGCAGATGAAGATGTATTAAGACTTGCATAATAGAAAGTAGGATATAAATGAGTGCCCCTTAGATCGGTTTTTGATTTACTGTTAGATAAATTATCGAGCAGAGAAAGGTGCATCTGACCAGCTCCTAGTAATATCTTGTTAATGATGTTTTGTTATCATGAGATGTTCACAAACTTTAGATGTTATCTGACTGCTCATTTCGTGTAATTTAATATGCCCTGTTGTAATGTTTGTTACTATGTTTAACGATGCAGGTTGTGAAGCCTCCACCTGATTCATCTGCAAAACAAGGTGATGTTATTCCAAATGGAACTATCATAAGGTTACAACATATGAGAACACGAAAATGGCTACACAGCCACTTACATGCTTCGCCGATAACCGGTAATCTGGAGGTTAGTATCATTTATGATGTTCCAGTATGGATTTTAGCTTTCAACTCACTGTTGGCATTGTATAAGTTTAGGATCATCTAGATCCTTGCCTCTGGGCCTGTTTTGCATATACTGATGCAGACTTCCTGTTGTTTGGATCTTCTATTTGCCCCATGTGCACACAATTTTTATGTAAAAAGTCTTTTTTTAACCTGCATCTTTTTGGCAAATGCAGCAGAATTTGTTGATGAAAAAAGTTATTTTTTGGATGCATCTGGATATCTTGTATCATGTATGATATAGGCTCTAATTGCAAGTAACCAAGTACTGGATATGCAGATGCTGCAAATGCAGAAAACCAAATAACCGTTGATGAATTTATAGATGTTGCCTAACTAAATGCATGAATCATCTTTTGTTGCATAATCCATAGGTGTAGATTCTAAACAACCTGTGTCATTGCAACTTTTAGAGTATTTTAGCTCGATAAAGATGGTGCAGTATAGTTTTGTAGGTTCCTGTGTCGACATGTTTATCATGACATTAAGGTAAATGATTGCTGTAAGTAAGAAATATAAATAAAAAATCTTTGCATCTTATACTACACCATGAGATGGTGCCAACTAAGAATGAATAAAATCTGAGGTAATTCTGACATGTCGAAAAAAGGCTTTTTTTGTGCTATGACAAGGAAGAATAATCCATTTCAAGCTTGTGTCATAGAAGCCATGGAAGACTAATACTATCAATTTTTGGTATGCCTTTTCTATTAATTATTTTGTTCTTATGATCTTTTTTTCCCTACGCATTTGAAAAAAAAAGTGAATTGAACTTTACAGACAAATGTTCTTAGTAAAAGAATCCTATGTACAGGCTGCACATCTTTTTCTTATGGAACTTGAGGTTTTACCAGTCCCATGATTTTGCCTTGTGCTTTCTCTATATATCAAGAGACACTTTAGACATGTCTATCCATTATCTGATTTGCATCTTATTCTACAGAGTTACTGTGTCCTGTATTTGGAGGAGTCAAAGATTATTATCTTACAGTAAGGGGAGGTGTCAATGCAAGTGAAAAGAATAGAAAGTAGAAAAAACAGCGACCATACCATCTACTGTTAGGCTGATTCTTACAAGATCATAGCTAATAATTTGTGATTATCTTCTGATTCGTGGATAATGGTTGACTTTGTTTGCAGTGGTTCCAACACGCAGTTGCATATTTTCTTCCAGGTGCAGCTTCTTTTTCGTACTCAAGGCATGGTGCTATTAGCTGCACTAAACTTTGTTTGGCTATATCTTAAAATTGGGGGAAAAGAATTTCCATTTGCTAGAAGATAGGTTTGAAAGAAGCTGATATCAACAGATTTAGGTTACCCTATGGTTTAGGGCAGTGAAAATTGAAAAAAAAACAAATGGCAGATAACCCCTCAGCCAAGTCTTCTACACCGAGCCTTTTGCACATTATGAAAAGTTAAAAGTAACTCACTGCAACATGGTGTTTTTGCTTTCTTCATTATTTTGTCATTATCATTTGTCTTGATTCACTGGTCGATGCCTTGATCTTTTGTTTTAACCCAACCTTTTCTAGATAACTAATATCTTTGGCTAACTACAGGTGAGCTGCTACGGAGGAGACATGAACTCTGATACTGGAGACTTTTGGCGGTTAGAACTGCTTCAAAGCTAATACTTCTTCTCATATGCAAGTGATAAGGCTACTTATGTTTACCGTTACCTTCACTTTTCAGGCTGGAGATCGAGGGAAGTGGGAAGACTTGGAAGCAAGACCAAAGGGTAAGACTGCGGCATGTCGATACTGGTGGTTATCTTCACAGTCATGACAAGAAATATTCCCGTATAGCTGGAGGCCAGCAAGAGGTAGAATACTACCACACAGATCTTGTGTTTATTAAATTTGAAGAGCACCTTACTTAAAAGATACACCCTAGACGAGCAAGTGTCGGAGGGTTCACCAAACTGTTCTATCATCTTTAAGAATGCTAGCAGTTTTCTGAATCTGCCACGAATACCTAATTATCGATCGGTTGCGGATGAGTTGCTATAACTTTTGCATACTTTTGCAGGTCTGTGGAGTTCGCGAGAAGCGTCCTGACAATGTCTGGTTAGCAACGGAGGGAGTCTATCTTCCAATTAATACAAGTGATGTTTGAATTATCAAGCTGCTTTAATCAGCCAGTATTCCTCTTGTCGCCAACTACTTGTGCCACGAAGTTTTGGTTCAACGACTGGGTGGTGAGTGACTTTCCAATGCACTAACCTGAACGCAGTACTTGTTTTCATGAGCTCGTACCCCCACCATGGGTATTCCATAATTGTTTTTTGACATTACATATGGCATCAGCATGTAACATAAGCATTAGCTGAAACAATTCACCAAAAATATCGGTTGTTATCAGGTTATTAATTAGAAACTGGTTTGCTATCAAGTCATTATTTATAACCCAATGAATTATCCCGTGTATATTGTTTAAGCGTGCGAACAATTCATATGTAGCTTGGAATCTTTGATCTTGGATTGTAAATTAAAACAATAAAACGAATCCTAGGTTTTATCAAACGTCACAACCCGCGTACGAAGCCTGTGTTATATTCTCTATACATAAGTTGTGTATGTGGTATAATATAATATACCCTTCAAACACAGAGCGACAAGTAAATGTAAATATGGGTAGTATATATGTCATTGTCGTCATTATTTATTTAAAAAGTTATAAGAAGCATATCTAATCATGTTTAATATTAGTTTATTCAAATTAAATAATTTTATAAAAGTATGGACATATAAAATATTTTGCTGCTTTTAGGAGCAAAATGTGTTTAAAGAACTGTCTGCGTGTAGAGAAATTAGAGCCGCCATGTTTATCGGCGCGAGGCTTTGGGAGGGCGCAAAGGACTCCGATCGTGACTTGGACGTGAACATTTTAAGATCAGGACTTGATCCGTCCATCACCAGCGGATCGAGCATGATGAGCTTAAACTTATTTTTCGATACCAATGGGTCATCAAACCATTGGATCGCGGACTAATCAATGGTCAAAAGATAAAAAAAAACCCGAACTGCAGGAAAAGAAAAAAAAAATCAATAGCACATCAGAAAAAGATAAAAATTAAAATAATTTAAAATAATTTTATAAGATGCAAATGTGTCTCAGACTTCTTAGGTTACGTTTGAAAACATATTTATATTTTTAATGGATAGTTGAAAATGAAAAAAACATATTTATATTTTTATTGGATAGTTGAAAAAAGAAACTTCGGTGAATATATAATTTAATACTTGATAAATAATAGATGAATATTATATCTTATGTGTATTGATAAAGCTATTATCTTTTCTACAAAGGATAAGTAAGGAAGACAGGATTCTAGCCCAATATCCTTCTAATAATTTTTAATATTTTTATTTAAAATTATATATATATATATATAATTTAAATTAATAAGTAAAAAAATAAATAAATGAATGTACATAATCTTATAATTTTTTTTGCATAAACCAAATATAGAATAAATAAAAAAATATAATTATATAAATAAATATAAAATAATATTTTAAAATAAAATGAAATAAAATTTCACCTTATAAAAAATATCACTAAATCATTTTGACAATCTTGTAATATTAAATAATATCATGAGATATTTTAAAAATTATATTAATATTTCATAAATATTGAAATGTTAATACTACCTGAAGGTGGTATTAGTATTTGAACATTTTTAATGTAGCATCTAAGCCAAATGCGATTCTAAAAAAATTATCTAGCACCAATTCACATTTGAAATGTATATTTACAACAAAAATTATGCAAATGATTTCAAATGTATTCCCAAACACACACTTACTCCCACAAAAACAATACTTTTACATAAAATTATATATATGTATATATATACACATATGTATGTATATATGCATATATATATGAATATATGTATATGTATACTTATATATATATATATATATATGTATATATGTATATGTGTATGTATATGTATGTATGTGTGTGTATAACACTATATACATATTTCTTTTATAGTGTATGTATATGTATATGTGTATGTATACACCATCAGTATGTATATGTATGTCTATATATATATATATATATATATATAGTGCTTTTGAAATTTACTGAATGGTTGTTCAAAACTGGTTTACAAACAAAAGAAAAGGTCAAAGGATCCAACATCATTTTTCTGGTATGTATTCTCTTCTACAACTGCTTTTTTTTCCATCGGAAAAATGCATAGTCATCTGAATATAACATAAGACATACCACCATAAAATCAAATTCAAAGCCTGTAGGGTGCAAAGATCTAAGTCAAAAAAAAAAAAAAAAGAATAGAAAAGAAACAATCCCAATGTCCACTGAACTGACTCCTACTCTGTATTATTGTTAATACTTGATGGTTCAAGTAATACAAAGACATGAGCTGTAAGTGTGAAAAGTTCTTCACACATCAACCATAACAGTACTAGCATCTTGAGTTTAGAGAATCTGCATCTACTTAATAAAGCTGCAAGATAGATCACTCAGCTCTGAACAGGCAAAAATATCACATCTTAGTGCTGCCATATTCTGATGTAGCATCATTGCTATCATCCTGCAAAAAAAAGGGTGCAATCAGATGTACTTCTAAAATCCAAAATCAAGTTCGATGACTAAATCATCAAGATCATGAAACTGCACAAAGTTATCGCATTTTTGTATAAGCAGAACTGTGCTGCTCATGTCAAAAAATATGATACCAGTGGATATCTATGATGCATTGTTTCCTACTTTGTAACTAGGTTGTTTGCTCTGTTCCTGTTACTAATAGTGGACTTCAGGAATTGAGGAATCATCAACAGAAAACTTTGATTGATGGGCTCTTCTATGAGAAGCATAATATCGATATGACAGGATTCAACAAAAGAATATCTTTCAGCAAGTAGTGCATTATGAATAAGTTTCTCAGAGCAGCTTGTGATCATTCTCTTTCTTAAGAGTCAGATGTTTCTTACTGATGCATATGCTAATCAGACATGGTACTGTCTGCATTCGGCATTTTAGAACTTCCATAACTCCCATCTTTATCAAAGAAAATGACCCTATTCGGCTTGTACAATGCCTTGGCAATGTCTCTTACCAAAAGATTTCAAGCCATATTAAAATGTTCCGAAACAAACTTAGTATCTATATCATTCCTAAAATGCTTTAGCTGCTTATTAGATGTTCACTTGAACTAACATATATAAGGAACTACAAAAGAAAGGCAACCACACATCACGAGATATATCGACATTCGAGAAAAGAAAAAGATGGTGTATAACACTATAAACATATTTATAACTAGTTCACTTTATCATCAGTTGCTAAGTTGTATTTAGAGTATCTGAAAGAATGAATAATTGAGCAAGCAGAAAGGTTATAGAGAAGAAACATGGAAAGAAAGCATACAGGCTTGGTCATGACATCTGCAATATTGCCATAGCTACAACCAGGAGAAGTGACACGACTGCACGATTTGTTGTTCTCTGACCCATAGTCATCCTTATAATTCAGCTGAATCTCCACAGTTGACTTATCGAGCATGCACTTATATTGGAGGGATGGAACACCATAAGCTTGGCCCGTCTCAACGGCACCCATCATTTTGTTATGGATGCTGCTCTCTGATGTCTGATGCTGCAATATTTTTTCATTTACCCCAAGATGTGGCAATGAAGGGCACAAGGAAGAACCCAATGTGGCATTAGGATCAAATGTATGATGCCATTCCTGTCTATAATTGCCCAGACTTTTGATGTTTGGGTTGTCATCACTACCAGCCGGCATAATCATCATGTTCCCACCAAACAAATTAACTTGGTGTTGTGTAGCAGTCAATGGTGTCACTGCCACATTGCTGAAATATTTACCATGATTTTTATTGCCCGCTAGTGGAGTTTGCAGTGAATTATCTCCTCCACTTTGACAAAGAGATAAGCTTTCATGAATAAATGGGGCACATCCAGGCAATGCATTGGCAGAATGCTCGGTTGATAAAACAGCATCTTGCCATGTTACATTAGGTATACCAATATGAGGAAGCTGAGACAAATCTTGAAGGTCATCAAAAGGGTCTGCACTCGATAAAGGCATCGTAACCGAAGAATAATCGCCTAATCCTCCATGTTCCAGGTGCTGCTTATTTGCTTGCAGTAACGGGAAGTTGCTAGCCACATTAGCAATAGAGCTGCCACAAAGACTGGAAGTCAGTCCACTGCTAGATAATCCAGCAATGGAGCTGCTATTTGCTTCCTGGACTACCTTTTGCTGGTGCAATTGTCCTGACTGAAATGATGTTGGCACCCCATGAAGCAGATTTGCTTGAGAATTTCTTGTTAATCTGATGTCCTGATGCTTTCCCAAGTCATTAAGTGGATTGCTTGTGCCATGATACATGTGACCATCTTCAACAGCCTGGTAAGGCACACGTCCTGCAGGTACAGATGGACCATTAACTCTATCCAGCATTCCATTTGGTTGGAGAGATGTAAGTGATGGCAGCTGTCGAGATCGTCCCAGTGCATGATAATTCCTGAAAACATCCAGTGATTCCATATTCACACAGGATAAGTTTCTGAATCTTAAAGCAGAAGCCACACTAGCATGCTGGCCCGTCACAGCACTGAGCCTCTTCAGATACAGCCTATACTTCTGCAATCATGAAAGGAAAGTGGCTAACCAATCATCAGATGGAAAATAAAACTTGATGATTAGTATAAAAAATAAGGAAGTATGTTATCAGTAATAACTGTCTCCATAAATAAATTTGACAATCTAAATGATCTTGTTATGTCCTTACAAAACTATTCTAGCATCCGAGCGACAAGTCTAATTGATCAGGTGGATCAACTCACTGAAACCAATTGCAGGGATTCTCCAGGGTTTAAGTGGCATGCAAAAGTTCTTCTTTTTGCCAAATAGAAAATTATCTGATACAATTTTTGGGATTATGGCTTACTATAGAATCAGAGCGGCAGATCATAAATTTATCTTCAATGATAAGTTACAGGATCATGTGCTAAAAGAAACTTAGAAGTGAAACAACATGCCTGTAGATGGCTTGCAACATTTTCTCTTGTCAAATTCTCAACATTCATAAGATCAAGTATTTTCTTGGGTACAGCTTCTGCAGCAGACAGAACAAGAAAAGGATTAGAATCACAAATAGTCCAATGAAGCAACAAAAAAGATAAGTGAGGTCGTATAGTGGAAGACTAATAATCAGAAACACTTACTGTCAATGCCCAATTGATTAACAGCGGCAACAAATTTTCGGTGCAGCTCAATGGACCAAACAACTCGAGGTTTTTTCTGAGAGGATGAAGTTTCATTTTCTTGCATGTTTTCTTCGCTATCATTTTCTTCATTCTGATCCTTGTGCCTCTTCTTGGGTCTTTCATTGTGATCCTTGACCCACTGACTACTTTCGGAATCTGTAACCTGATCTTTCTGGCTATCCTCCTCATTGTTGACATTATTGTTTTGAACACCAGCAGACTTCCTCCTCCTAATTACATGTTGCCATATGTTCCTTAGTTCTTGCATCCGCACTGGTTTCAGCAAATAGTCACAAGCACCATGAGTTATCCCCTTCATCACAGCTTGTCTCTCACCATTTGCGGACAACACTGCAATGCCAATTTGCTCTTCTTAGAAACTATATCATCCAATTAGTTTTCAATTGTTGTTCCTATATTCAGTAACTGATGTTTCTATGTTCCAACAATCCAAGTTGTTCTATCTATCTTGGAAGAAAGTTGGATTCTTGTCGGACAAAATGTTCCAACTCTTCCAAATTAACATTTTGATGCACTCTACGGACCGAAAAGGAGGTATTACAACAGAAAGCAGTTCTCGAAATAATCACATCCACGAGATGCAACACAAGATTCAAATTCAATACTTACTAATGACGGGAAGGTCCATTTCGAGGCCCACGAGCTCCAAAAGCTTGAATCCGTCCATGTCCGGCATGTGAACATCGCTGATAACCAGGTCGTATTTGTCTCTGTTCTCCCTTAGCAACTTCAGTGCCGTGGTCGCTCGAGTCGTCGTCGTGACTGCAGAA